>NC_056727.1:572100135-572140135 GCF_019279795.1 Protopterus annectens | reverse complement strand
ATCTTTGATTTGCAAATGTGAGTAGTAATTGTGTTGGGAGTATATTGCACTGCCTTCTTTAGCAGTATTGGAATACATAACCCAAGGCACCAGTTTTGGTCTGTATTACTGTTTTGTGGTTGTTCTACAGCAGTCTGAAATGTGAAATTTTGTCTTAAGTATCTGGTCAGTCTCTGCTAATTTGATCAACCATGTGATCAGTGCTGTATAATATGAGCATTGTTTCGGCAACCTTCTATCACACTGAAAGTACAGAAATTGTGCCTGGAATAAGTCTTAGAACAGCTGCAGCAGTGTCCAGGTTGGGAAGCTCTCTGCAGGAGAACAAATCAGCAGCTATGTATAACCTGACATTCGAGCTGGTGTTAGGGTTGTGACTGAGGAAGACTGAGTGAAGCTCTTCTAACAGCAGTAAAGTGCCTGTATGTGGTACTGGCTGCAGCACAGTTGTGGAGAATTCATATTGGCAGCACTGGGATCAGCAGGAAAAGATGAAAAGAAAGGAATGAGCAAGTGCTTCATTTAGGGAGAAAGTCTGAGAGCTTGAAAAACAGGCATCTTGGGACGACTATAAAGAGTTGCTCTTGTGCTGTGCTGAAACCACTGCCTGGAAAACTGCAAGAAGGTGAAACTGGTTGAGGTTACACTGGCCAGTACATATCAGAGTGCCTGGTAATATAACAAGGAGTTTAACCATAATTCTCAGAAGAATAGCAGTAGAATTATGAAAAGGAGGGGTTGTGTATTAAGTCTGTGTTTTGTGGTACCTCCATGTCTATCCCTCTTCTTTGAGGTACAGCAATCATATAATTCATTTTTTAATATAAAACAAGGAGTGCATGAGGCCAGAGTTTCCCTGTAAAAGCAATTTATTAGTATAAAAGTAAGTTTTAAATGTTGCTGTACAGTTTTAGGAGTTGTGCAACCCACCGTTTTAAGGGAGTCCTGCATTTGCCTGTCCATGGTCTAGACTGACCCTACACACAGACACAGACACACACACAGACACACACACACACACACACACACACACACACACACACACACACACACACACACACACACACACACACACACACACACACACACACACACAGTGCAGAGGACAGGGGCAGAACCAGAGGTATCATTACAGTATGAGTGAAACTGGTATTTAGTAGTACAGTATTGTGGTAAGTGACCCTGAGAGTAGGGACAGTCCTGTTGTGAGTAGTGTAGTTAAAAAAAAAAAAAATAGAAAATAAATCACATACTAAAATAATTTGGTCATATTTTTCTATAAATCCTGTTGCCACAGCTATTAAGCTACACCCTATATCTGCTCCTTATCACTCATGTCTGTGATGTAAATGTAGATATCGTCTGCTCAGGCCTCTTTGTTTTCTCTGGCAGTGGGGGCTTGATGGCCTCTCTTGCTAAGGACCAAGGAAAGAAGGAAGACAGACTGCTGTATTCTTCTCAGTAATTTACCATATTTCTTTTTCCAGTGTGGTCTCATTTTTTGAATAGGAGAACAGAATACCAGCTGCACGTTCCTAGTCCTTCTAGCTGACCCTTCCATTAGTCTGAGAAAGCTCTCTGAGGATAGAAACATACAGGATTCTTTGTAGTCACCTTTTGTTCTCTTTTATAATGTCACATGATTACAGAATTGCTATTATTACTGTTTTGCTGTT
The DNA here is from genome assembly GCF_019279795.1 of Protopterus annectens. Taxonomy (NCBI): domain Eukaryota; kingdom Metazoa; phylum Chordata; order Ceratodontiformes; family Protopteridae; genus Protopterus; species Protopterus annectens. The sequence goes on along the minus strand of NC_056727.1, from coordinate 572,138,459 downwards.
GTCTGTTTATGGATACAGAGCTCATCTCTGTTCTTGTGCTAGCGTCAGTGTTTTTTCAGTCACAGCATTTGAAGTTTGTTTATTGTTATGAGGTCTTTATTGCTGAGGTGTTTCTTTGAATTGGTGCATCAGATGGTCACTGTTTGTACAGGTGATATTTGCCCCTTTTGACTTCTCATCATTATGACCATCAGGGTACTACATCAGCACAAGCTGGGTATAATGATGTTTACATTCCACCAAAGTGTTGACTTTATAGGCAAAATTACATAATAGAATCCATCAGAGATTCCTTAGTAGTGAAAACGTTGCTGTGCTGGTGGGAGCAGGGACATTAAATCCTTACATTTGCTTGAAGGTATTTAAACTAAAGATTTAATTGTTGTACAAAATTGAATTTAGCTAAAATTTCATTTGCCATCTGGAGAAATCTCTCTGCTTCTGCTTTGAAAAAATATATTTCTGCTTTAAAGAGTTATTGGGAAGAGAAAGGGTGTGCACACATCTGTCCTAGCTGGGACTTGTTAATTTCAGTAGCTTTTAACAAAATGTGGTGGCCTAACTTGGAAACGCTGTACTTTTCACTTGGTTGTGTTTCTGTTCTGTGGATGTTAGTGTTGTATTTAGACTAAAGTTGTAGTGAAAGATGCTCAAAGCTGACTGCAGTTGTTCCCAAGCTTCTCATCAGGTTTCCTAGGCGGATTCTCTGTCAACAAATCCATTTTAGTATCAGTAATTTGGAATGTTATCCCAACTCTTTAGTGTAGGAAAGATTCCATTGTGTGTGCTCTTTGTGGCATGGACATACTTGTGGAAGTATCCAGTATTGCAACATTTCAGAGCATGACCATTTAATGGTTAAAGTCAGATATGTTTAAGTCACTGATGTTTTACTCTGTGAAATGATATGTGTAGACCTCCCATTCTTCATAGATAGATGAGAATTATGTGTGTGCACATCTAAACAGAAGTCAGAGCATAATAGTAACTGGGAAAATGGCACAAACCATGATCTGGCTAGTACTGTGTAACAGAAATATAAATGTCAGAAAAACTCAAACCTGTATCTGCATGGCTTGTGCTCTGATCATGAAGGAATGTATTTTTATAGTGTAGCTTGTATTCTTTACAGTTAAAGACCACCTGTGTTTTTGTTTGGGTGGCCCATTTACCTCACATCTACCTCATTTATGGTAGCATAGTGGGGACTTGGGTTTCTAGGAGCATAACTCATACATGTGCACAGACTATAAAAGCCTTCTATTACTGTTTGGTAAGCACTAGCATGCAGTTCATGGAACAGAAGGCTGTACTTTACACAGATGTGCATTGTTAGACAGAGAGTAAGTAGTGTGTGGTGCCTTAATTTTAAAGGGTAGGATGAGATGGCGGTACTAACTAACCATAAAGAGAGGTCACCTGATGTCCTTCTATTCCAAAGTTGCAGTGTTCATTGGTGTGAGATTTTCCGCCGCAGGCGTTCTGACATTGGCTCATATACAAAAGCTTTTGCCTGACTGCTGTAGGTGCATGCGACATCACACGTTTGGCCATAACCAGGGACCTTAAATGTGACGTCTGCATGCACAGACATCAGAACTCTTCAGCCGCAGACAATGTCACTCCGATCGTTCAGCTCGACTCGCAATTACTTCGAAAAGATAAGTACCCTGTTGCGGGTTTTTTGTTTTCTATTATCATTGCTTGTGCTTGGTTTGCTGTTGGCGGATGTCAGCTAAAAAAGGCAGATGTAATTGCGGCCCTCAGATACTGCACAAAGATACCTGTGATAAGTGACTATTTTGTTTAGGTAGGGAACACAACCATACGTCGTGTTCCATTTGTCAGTCCTTCAGTCCCAAGATTCTTCGCAGTTATTTGGGCACATTAAATTTATATCTCTGGAAGTAGCGTCTGAAATGCCTAGCCCTTAGGATGGACCCGGAGTCGGTCGCCCAAACTGAACTGCTCAAGAAGAAGGCCAAGGTTTCCAGGCCTATTCCTACTGCCACTCCACTGTCGGACGTCCCGACAGGCTTCCAATATAGGGGCAGAGGAATACCCGATTTCTCAGTCAGCTTTGACAGTTCCCATTGAGGAAACTGTTTCTGCAGCCACAGAAAGCACATCCGTGGAGACTATTCAGACGTCAGCACCAACTGACACTGAGGGGGAACCTCCTGTTGGCTGACCAACCGAGTCCTCTCCTACTGCAGGCCAGGCTTCACTTCCTAGGCCGTCCCCAAAGCCTACGCCTTCTAAAAAAAAAAAAAAAAAAACAGAAGACAAAACATTTCACTCCTCCATCTGAAGCACAGCCAGACTGGCAATCTTTTACAAACTCAGTTATGCAGGCCTTCATGGTCCTTAGGCTCACAGACCCTGCTCCTTCCACCATCCCTGTGCTCAGCCCTCGCCCAGCCTCTGCCTCCTCTCCCCAACATCCATCTACTCAAGAGGGAGAATTCTCTGAGAATCAGTCTCTTATGTGTCTCAGATTGCTTCTCCTGTTGACTACTATTCCCCAGATGAAGACTCCATTGAAGGGGGGCCTCACCTGAAGATATAACTTTCAGGGAAACTATTACTAAAATGGAGTACTTCAAGTGGGACACTACCCTGATGTCTGACACACACAAGATATTTTGAACTTGTGCAACTTGAGTCTCCCTCACCTTGAACTAAACCCAAGGCCAAAAAACATTCCCTTCCCACAAAAAAAAAAAAATAAAAAACAGCTCCACCTATTCCCTCTCATTCTGCAAGAGCTCCTCTCCCTAGAAACTGTAGAACTAGTCCCTGTGGGCCAGGAAGGAAATGGATTCTATTCTCATCTATTCCTGGTCCCAAAACAGGACAGTCCTTGAATACCCATACTAGACCTAACCTACCTAAATCGGTTCCTAAAAGTTCCACCCTTCAGGATGCCCTCTCTGCAAGCCCTCCTGCCCCTGATACCACCCCAAGCCTTTATGGTCACTCTGGACTTAAAGAAGCTTATTTCTACATTCCTATCATGCCTTCCCACAGAAAATTCCTGAGATTTACTGGCATTTCCTCACATTTTCAATTTACAGCCTTGCCCTTTGGCTTATCTACTGCTCCAAGAATGTTCACAAAATGCCTGGCTCCTGCCATTGCATTTTGCCGAACCAAAGGTATCCAAATATACCCTTATCTGGACAACATTCTCCTTCTAGCGGAATCAGAAACCATGCTCCTAAGTCACCTAAAATTCACCATGACTCTCCTCCACAACTTGGGGTTCACCCTAAACCTTCCAAAATTCTCTCTGCACCCACGGCAGGACAAAGTTTTCCTAGGATGCAGGATCAGATCAGATTTGATGAGATCCTACCACCCACAGGACAAAGTGCAGTCTCTCTCAAGTTACTTCGAATGACTTCTAGGAGTATCCCACCTTTCCACAAGGCAATTCCTACAAGTACTGGGACTCATGGCAGCCATGATCCCCATGTTCCCTTTAGCCAATATGCACATGAGAAAATTCTAGTGGTACTTAAAGAATGTATGGTCCCAGCACCAACACTCCCTAGACAAACTAATCCCCCCTTCTGCCCTGCTAAAGTCAGAAGTGAGGTGGTGAATCAAGCAGATCCTCCTCAGCCAAGGCATTCCCCTACAACTTCCTCCTCCTAGGCAATCCATGCACACAGATGCATCAGACCTAGGGTGGGGGGAAACTCTAAAGGATTTCAGGGTTCAAGAACCTTGGAACCCTGTCCTTCAAAAACAATGCATCGTCAGGGAGATTACTGCAGTCTTAGTGGCCCTTCAGGCCTTTCTCCCCATCCTTCAACCAGGCCTTCTTCACATTCTAACAGACAACCCTACAGTCATGTGGTACCTGAACAAACAAGGAAGGACAAAGGTCTATCTCTTATGCTGGATAACCTTACAAATTTGGGAGCTAGCCACCCAGCACAATCTTTTCCTGCAGACCTCTTACATCCCCTCTCAGGAAAACAAATAAGCAGATTTGCTCAGCAGAACATCCTCCCACCTTCACGAATGGGATGCTAAGCAAGGAAACCTTTCTAGACATAGTCCACCAGTGGGGCACACCTCAAGTGGATCTGTTTGCTTCCCCCCAGAACAGACATCTAAGCAGATTCTGCAGCAGGGATCACACTCCCATCAGCCTGGAGAGTAAATGCCTTCAGCTTTCCTTGGAAGGGGATGTTCCTTTATGCGTCCCCCCCTTCCCACTAATACAAACAGTCCTTCTGAAAATCAAGAAGGACCAACCAAAAATCTTGCTGGTGACTCCCTACTGGCCAAGGCAACACTGGTTCCCCCTTCTTCATTCTTTAGCCAAGGGCAATCACCACAAGTTACCCCACAAGGTGGACCTTCTCTCTCAGCAAAATGGAGCTCTCATTCACCTTCAGCTGCAAATGCGAAACCTAACACTTTGGGTGATCAACTTCTAATCCCTTGCAGACAGCTCTACTCTGAGGACATGCTTTCAATCCTGAGGGAGGCCTGGAAACCAACTACTAGAAAGGACATGCCTAGCTAAATGGGAAAGATTCTCTAAATTGTGCCTTTTTAAGGACAGGGACTCAATGCATGCCGACCCCTCCCTAGTTCTTAGCAATGTTTGTGATCTCATTAAGGCTGGACTAGCGTACTCCTCTGTGAAAGTTCACCTTTCAGCCATTTCAGCCTGCTTACCCTTCCAGCCACCCCTGCTTTCTAGGCTGGAGATTAAAATTTTCTTGAGAAGGGTCCTACATGTTAGACCACCAAGAAATCCCATCCCACCTCCCTGGGGCCTCAACTTTGTGTTAGAAAAACTCACCTTACCTCCCTTTGAGCCAGCTAGTTCTGCCACCTTACAAAAAAAACATTTTTTTAGTGGCCATTTCTTCCGCTAGAAGAGTGTCAGCACTACAGGTCCTTATGACCTTCCCTTCTTACACCATCTTCCATAATGATAGAGTTACCTTATGCATAAATCCTTCCTTTTGTGCCCAAAGTGGTAAATGAACTATCCTTAAACTAGTCCATCCACTTACCTACCTTCTTCCCAACTCCAGCCAAAATGCAGAGAGGATCCTTCATTCCCTGGACGTACACAGACAGTTAAGATTTTACTTAGACAAGACTAAGTCCTTCAGAAAGTCTGACCAACTCTATCTCCTTTCACCCCAGGGCTCTTGGCAAGGCAGTCTCCAAACAAGCCATTTCCTGTTGGATCAGGAAATCTATTCTTTTTTGTTATTCACACCATGGCAACATCTTACCTCAGGGTGTAAGAGCTCACTCAACCAGGGGCATGGCTACCTCCAGGGCCTTTCTCAAAGGTCTGGACACAGCTTCCATCCTGGAGGAGCTACCTGGTCTACGGTTCACACTTTCACCAGACACTGCAAATTAAAGCAAGTCTTCAGGGCCAGGGCAGGCTTTGCTAGAGCAATCCTGCAAGGATTCCTTGAATCCTCTACCTCTGCCTCCTCCTATTACTCTTCCTAAGCTGTGGTACTCTCCCACACCATTAAATACTGCAACATTGGAATAGAAGGACATAGAATAGTTGTGTAAAATATTACCCAACCATAGATTTCCTTTTCCGTGTTGCAGTATTCCTTCCCACCCTCCATACCCCCCTATTCTTCTATTACTGCAGGGTCTGGCCTCTGGCCACTGCTTCCACTCCCAAAGGCTTATTTGTTCATTTTTTTGCTTTTATTTATTTTTTTGTAATAATTGCACAGTGCGGTTCAGTACCAGGTAAACAGAATGATTATTTTGTGTACACTGTCTTTGTCCCTGTCCATAGTCTGTCTGCCTGTGTAACGAATGGGTAGAGTATATTAATTACTAGTACAGTGGTACATAGAATGTCTGTTCTGTACAGCTTCCCTAAGCTCCTTTCCTTGCAGTGGCTAGGTGGTGCACATTAATAACTGATACAAGGGTATGTGTGTGTGTGTGTGTGTGTGTGTGTGTGTGTGTGTGTGTGTGTGTGTGTGTGTGTTTGTAGATTTTTTGTTTTCTACTGCTTTTATCTCCTCAAGTTCTCTCTCTAATGGTAGGTATATCAGTAACTGGTAAATAAAATGTTTTGTGTGGCTTCATGAATCTCTGCTCCACATTGTCCATTAGTGATGACTGTAATGCATATCAGTAATGCTTGCATAGAATGTTTTACAGGCCTTCATTCAGCTTGTCTTCATGTTCTGTCTGTCTGTGAAATGCTTTGGTACTGCATATCAGTACAAGCTACACAATATTTTATAAATAACCATTCAACTCTGCTCCAATTTTTACTTCCTCAGATACTTGCTACGTGCTGTCATTTGCCATCATAATGCTGAACACAAGTCTTCATAACCCCAATGTAAGAGACAAACCTAGTGTGGAAAGATTCATCTCTATGAACAGGGGCATAAATGATGGTGGAGATTTGCCAGAGGATTTGCTCAGAGTAAGTATGGAAAAGGAAGTGATAAAGGGGTAGAGCTTCTGCCTTTGGTGAGGTACATAACACCATGGTAATAAGTTGCACTCTTCCCCTGTAGGTTATGTTACTGTAGAAAGGAACTTTAAACATAAGCCTTGCTATAATGGACAACCTCATAAGTGCCAAACAATTCTGTTGTATTTTTTTTGTGTGTAGCACTTCTTGTACAGTAACTGTATGATAACACAAGAGCTTCACTGTCAGGGCTTAATTAAGCCCAACTATGTGCACGTTGATAACTTGTATATCTGTTGTCCAGTTTGCATGAACAGTTGACATACAGTGCAGGGTCTAGGGGAAAAGCCACAAAAGGAAAGCGGGGACTTTTGAGTACATGTCCTATAAAGAAACTACCCTTGCTCCCCCCCCCCCAAAACAAAGTTGGGATACAGGATGATTATTCTTAGGTTCATAGGTTAGTACTAGGCTAACTGCCCTTGCAAGCCATTGTAAGCCTAGCCAATTATCCCTTGTCAGACTCAAACCCTGCACCTTGTGTTTGTAAGGCAAACACCTTAACCATTAGGCCACAGCCCTCCCCCTTATGAGGCTGGTGTATTTAAATTAGCTGTCATTGTGGTGGAAGGGCAGACACCCAGAAGGATTAGGCAAGGCAGTCTTCCTTCTCATTCTGAGTCAGGACTGAGAAAGTTTTTCTCCTCTATAGACCCGTCTGTCATATCTGCCAAGTCACGTAATTTTATTGCCTTGTTCCATGGCTGTACTGTCTTATTGTAGGTTTGGATTATAGCGAAACAATGAAGACCTCATTGCTGGAACAAGTGGAAGTTGTTCTGGTCCCTTCTGCTGTTTCTCTAGCAGGGTGGCACTATTGCACCTTACCCAAAGATCATGCAGATCTATTCTTATGGTACATGTGTAACTTCCATTGTTTTTTTTTTTGTTTCGTTTTTTTTTAATTTAGATAACATATTGACAAATTTTCTGCTAATATTTGATTTTGTTTTTTAGAATTTGTATGAGAGTATTAAAAACGAACCTTTTAAAATCCCCGAGGATGATGGGAATGACCTGACACACACCTTCTTCAACCCTGATCGTGAAGGGTGGCTCCTGAAACTTGGTAAGTTAAAGATGAGTGCTTCATTCTAAAACATTGATTTCTTACTTTAAACAGCAGATTTACTAGAAATAAAATTCTGTCTGTGTTCCTTAATATTTTTGTCTGTCAGACATAAACACTAAAACTGAATGTAATGGAAGTGACTTGAAGCTTGTGAGTTGCAGTTAAGGACGTTTTGAAGCCAATTAACTTTTTTTTTTCCAAGCTTGCACATTAAGAAAACACGAGAACCCTACGTTTTCAGTGGTTTCTGTTTCAGGAGCACTTTTTTGCTCAACCAGTTGTAAAGTGCATATTGGTGCTATTGCACAACGCTGTTATGATACCCTTGTAGTTTCTATTTTTGCTGTTTCCGACTGTGCCATTAAGTTTCTATAGAGTACCATTGCAAAAACGTTTTGGTAGAGGATGCAGTGGTGCTGTGCAGTATGTCAAAATAGAATTTTGTGAGCTGTTTGCTAAAACTGTTTCCATGGCTTTGGAGAATCTCTACAAGAAGTGTGGTTCATGTTTGCTTGCCTTTAATAAACATAACTCCATTTTATTTTATTTTGTTCATGTAATACTGTTCTTTCACTTGCAGAAATACATTGGATATGACTCTGCATGCATCCCACTGTGGTTTGGTTTGTGCTGCATGGTGAATGATCAGCTTAGTGTACTTGACCCTCACCTTACCCCCCTCTTCCTCCTCTTCATCACTACATGGCTGTACAAAGTTTGCATGGCACTACACTGTCAGCTGTGGGCTTTTTACATTTCCACTAAAAATATTATTCTGATCCAAACCGGGGGGGGGGGGGGGGTCAAAAGAGCAAAAGGCTGGTTTGACTTTTCAGCAGACTGGTATGATATAGGTAACCCATAGGTTCAAAGGTAATTGCTAGGTTAACTGCCCTTGTGGGCCATTTTAAGCCTAGTCAATTTCTCTTTCAGTGTTCAGCTCAGCTTATCCCATTTGATTAGAAATTGGCCTTACCCATCTCATGGTTGATGATTATGTATTACCTTTAGTGAAAGTAACTGGAATCATAACATAGATGATTTGATGGGGCTCATGCATAGGATAAAGCATTTAGGAGCTGCCTCTATTCTTTAGTAGAACAGGGATCAGTCTTTGGATATAGTTTCTATTTCCCATCCACATGTCTAAGTTGTGTTTGAATATGGGCAGGGATAAGCTTTGTTTTATGTGGATGGTGAGTCTGTTCCAGAGTAGCAGTAAACTCTGTGAGATGTACCTGTCCCTCTAAACCTTTCTGTTGATGCTGCAGAAGTTTAGATTCCTAAACTGAGTATTTCTGAAACCATTTGACTTGCTGATGTGCAGTAGATCCTTCATTTGGGGGATGCCTTGTATTCCAGACACTGGTCACCTATTAGCAGTCTGTCGGATGTCTAGTATAGTGAAAGGGCTTAGGTCTTGTATCCTTTTAGTAAGGTATCTCTGTGAGCACTCAAGTTGTTGCATGTTTCTGGACAGGTACTTGACAACTGTTCATTATATGCAATGACTGACCTAATGAGGGCTGAATAAAGGGGGGGCAGATGGGTAAGGCCAGTCTGTAACCAAATGTGATAGGTTATTTTCAGCACAAAATGGGAAACTGGCTAGACTTAAAATAGCCCACAAGGACAGCTGGCCTAGTACTTGTGTATGAACAGATAAAAAAATGGCATCCGTAGGTCTAGACACAATCCCCTTGTCTATAAGCTGTGCAGTATAGAAGGACTTTCTTATGATAATGGACACATGGTCAAATGTTAGGTCACTGTCCACATAAGTTTTCAAATCCCAAACAACTGATTCAACTCTTAAGGGAGTATTCTTAGTGCGGTGGTTCGCTGGAGTAGATGACTTCCCAAAAGATATGTTTGGCATTTAGTTTCAGTACATGATTTTGGCATCAGTTGTTCATTTAGAGCAAACCTTCCTGCAGTATGGCCACGTCATTTAAGGATTTAATGACTGCTCCTAGCTTAATCTGCAAACTTAGTCAGCCAGACCACTTTGATACTGGCTTTTACCTCAGAAAAGTAGATCCCAAACAGGAGAGGTTCCAGCACAGAACCCTGGGGTGACTCCACTGGGTACTGGTCTTTTTGTGGATTTAACATTCCCTGTTTTGATTACCTGCATCCTATCTTTGAGCCAACTGGCAATCCAGGGTGTGACACAGGTGTTTGTTCACTGTTTATTTAGCTTTTCTAGTAAGCCTGCATTAAAAATTGTGTCAGAAGCTTTTTCCAGGTTGAAGTATGTGTGGCAACTCTACCAACTTATTGTTGTGGTAAATTGTTTTTTTTTTCCTTGTTCAAGAGATTAACGTCATTTTTTCCCTGAATTCCCACTTGACAGTCTTAAGTGAAAACAGTACTTTTATCCCTGAGGTTTAGGCTCACAAAGTTTTAATAAATGTGGTTGTAGCTGCACACTGATTCTGTAGCTGATACAGAGGGATACCAAAGTTATGTCCTTCTGAGTGAGCAATGCCTGCTTTTACATTCTTATTTTTAGTCCTACTCTATTGAGTTGTCTGTTAATGTGGGTGGTGCTTTCTTGTTAAAACCCATATTCACTGAGAATTTTTTAGGCAGTCTTATCTCTCTTTCAACCAAGATTCCTGAGAAATCACTTGCTTTTGGAGCCAAAACAGTGAATACTTGAGATACTAGTGCGCTTTTTTGGGGTAATTACCCGCTTTTCTCATATTCTGTGAGTGTAGAGTCAAGTTTGGGAGGTTGAGATGTAAGGCGGCTTGCCACATTGCAAAACAAAACAAAAATGTTTTCAGTCTGTGCCTTTGCATGTTTAGATTGGTCATGATAATGAATGTGATTTCTGAGTGAGTGTTATTTAGAGGACTCCTAGTGAAACCATTTTAATGTCATTGAGTTGCTTTCACAATAAGGTAATACAAAGTCTAAGAGAGGGTCCCATTTATTTAGTGGGATGAGCTGACTAATTTCCTTAGGTAGTCCTGTATAAGAAATAAGTGGCTAAAACCCCTGAAACTTAAGCGGAGTAATTTTTCACTTATTTATTCCAAGTGGACACTGGAAATCAGATGTACACATTAACTAAAAGTCTGCTTCTAATCTTTCACAATCACGTTAAGGTATATTTCACAACTAGGCATCTCACATTGCTTTATGTGGGAAATGATCCATAAATGAGTATGTTCTTTCTTTGAACTGTTCTTTCTGTTCATTTGCTTCAGTGCAGTTAGATACTCCAGGTTCTGCCTCTTGTGGCGCTGATCTGGTCTCGTTGCTTAATCTGTGGCCACAATTCTGCGCCCCTCTGTGTGGTTGTAGTTCTCAGTAGACAACACTGGTCTTTCACAATTAAAGATCTAAGAGTTCTTTTGAGTAGAAGTCAAGGAAATGTGGGGACAGAACCCTTAGGTTCAGAGGTCAGCCTTACCTTTTGAATTAGGGAAAATCAGCAGTATTCACATTCTTTTCATGTTGCTGGGAACTGGCGATGCACTAAAATGTAGTAAATAATGGAAATGCACTAAAAATAATATGTAAATGTTCCCGCACACACAGCGGGATGGTAACACGTTCAGGATGCTTGTTTGTGTGTTTCAGTAAAGGATATTCAATTTTTAACTCAGCTGTGGACTACCTACTATTTTCTATTTGATTATTTTGTAGCACGTATTTTACAGTTATATTTTACAGTTAAATTTTTATTAAGTGAACTAAGTGCATAACATAACGTAGGAAGTGAATATCATACCCTCCACACTGTGAAGTTTCTTCTTGGTTTGTTTTGTACCCAGTGTAGGTTTCGTACTGAGTTTTTCTGAGACTTCGAGGGATACCACGGATTTCTCTTTTTGTACAGTTGAATTTATCAAACAATAATGCATCCAGTGTATAACCCTGCCACCTAACTAGGAATCAATAAAAGTAAATATGCCAAAGGCAAAGTGGAAGATTTTAACAATGTTCTATTTTGGACCTTTGCAGTTCATCTTTACTATGCTTATTAAATTGAAATAAACACTACTGAGATGGCTGGTCAATTAAAGAGCTGGTAGTAATGTGTCATATGATGGTCACAACTAGGGTTCTGGAACAGGTTTTACAGCCTCTAAGGCCTAGCCACAAACCCAACATACTAGTCATTGGAGACTCTATTGTGAGACACACACATGTGCCCCTCAGCAGGCTAGACAAGGGGAAAGTCACAGTAAGTTGCTCGTCAGGTGCTAGAATCCGCCATATCACTCACGCACTCAAGTCTCTCAACAACAGGTACTGTTATGACTCTGTCATAGTCCATGTTGGTGTGAATGACTTGAGACGTACCTCTCTGGACTATATGAAGAGAGATGATTTGAGCTCACTGAATATGTGTCCCAGGCAGGTATGTCCCTAGCCTTAAGCAGTATCCTGCCGTCACCCAGAATGATGCCTCATTACCAACAGAAAATTATTGACTTTAACAATTGGCTTATTTTCTGTTGTCATTCAAAGGGGATCCAGTACCTGACAGCCTGGGAGGACATGATTGAAAGACCACAGTGCTTTGCCAGAGATGGCCTTCATCTGTCTCCCCTAGGCTTCTGGCAAGGGCTCTTGCCTCCCCATAGTGCCTTTTTTAGGCATAAGGGCAAAATTACCAATGTAAAAAATTCTTCTAAGCGAAATTTAAAGGGCATGCTGCTAAATGCTAGGAGTCTTAACATGAAACTGCAAGCATTCCTTGCCCTGGAAGATGCTGACATTTGTGCTCTCACTGAAACCTGGTTCAAAGTTGTGGAGAGCACCCCAGCCTTACCAGGTTACCTATCCTACCATACTTTCAGACCCCAAACAGAGGGCTACAAAGCCAAAGGCGATAGAGTTTCAATGTTTATCAAAGATGTACACACCTCCAGGCTGGTCAAACAGTATGACGCACAGGAGACACTCCAGGCGCAGTTAACTGTTGACAAAACACCTATTCAAATCTTAGCTAGCAACAGACCCCCAACCATGACTCAGGAGGCCGACTCCACCTATCTGGACTTACTTGAATCCATCAAGATTTAACCCTCTACCCTGATCCTGTGCGACGTTAACTACCCACCATACAGTGGAAGACCTATTCTAGCTCAAACAAAAATGCCCAGAGATTCCTTGACTTCATCAGTGCCAATGCATTGGATCAGCTGGCCGACACCCCCACAAGAGATGAAAATATCCTAGACTGGGTACTAACCAACATGAGTAGCCACTGTAGCACCCCTACAGTATCATCCTCCTTGGTAAGCTCAAACCATAAAATAATCACTTTCAAAAGTCACCATCTCCCCTGCCCCCCCCCCCCCCCCCCAGGGTCAAACAAAAAAACTTTTCCAAAGCTGAATACAACCTCCTGAGAGCAAGTATAAGCAGCTTAACAGCCGCCAGCCCTTCAGTTGAATCAAGCACTAATGTCCAAGCCTACACTAAAAAAAACTATATGAACACCTGTATAGCTGCATGGACTCGGCAATACCTGACAGGACCAAATCATCTTCCTCAAGGAAGAGTAAACCTGTCTGGTGGACAACAGCAATAAACAGACTCCATAATAAAAGGAAAAAAATTGCTGTCCAGGACCAAGAAGGAGCAGGTGCCAAGTTGGAAGCAATCTCCCCTTTGTCTGAACAAGCAAATAAGGTCAACTGGTGAAATCTTGTAAGGCTAACTTCGAGTCCAAATTGGCCACATCCACTAAGGATAATAACAAGGCCTTGTTCGCATACATCTGCAATCTCAAAGGTAACTCCCAAACCTGCTCTGAATTGTTGGTGGTCAAGAATACCGCATGCACAAATGCCATAGATATAGCCAACCTGCTGGTGGTCAAGAATACCGCATACACAAATGCCATAGATATAGCCAACCTGCTGGTAGACAAGTTCAGTGAAAACTTCACCCCCCTGTCCCCCCATCAGTAAACCAGGACATCCCCAGCTCCTGCCCCCCCCCCCTCATCACCAGGGAGCAGGTCATTATTGCCCTGTCAAAGGCAAAAAATGCAGCCTCAATGGGACCCGACAACATCCCTGGCTGTGTCCTACATGAACTCAGGCAAGAGCTCTCAGCACCACTAGGCATCCTATTCAACCAAAACATGTGCACTGGTTCGTCCCAGCAGAATGGAGGACAGCCACTGTCATCCCGCTGCACAAAGGTGGAGCGTCCACTGACCCAGGCAATTATAGGCCCATCAGCCTAACTAGCTTGATCTGCAAGGCCATGAAACGCATTATCATGGACCTTATAAAGAAGGACATTGGCAACCTCCAAACGCTTGATTCTACGCAATTTGGTTTTGTCAAAGGGAGATTCTGCCTGTTAAACTTGGTCACCTTCTTCAAAACAGTTACTAAAGCCATGGATGAGGGCAAGACAGTGCACACCTCCTGCCTTGACCTAGCTAAAGCCTTTGACACTAGTCCCCACTCAGGCATAATAGATAAACTCTCCCAGCTAGGCATCAACCCATATGTTACCAGATGGGTAGCTAACTGGCTCACTGATGGAACTCACTCAGTCAAAATAGGGGCAGCCACCTGTAATAGTAGACCCGTAATAAGCAGTGTACACCAAGGGTCGGTCTTGGAGCCTCTACTGTTTGGGATATACTTTTCTAAGCTGCAAGCCAAAACCAGTGGTCTGTGGCTGACCAAGTTTGCAGATGACTGCAAGCTGGGCACTGTCATAAATTCCCCCTAGTGATGTGAACATCCTCCAGGAGTGCCTTAACCAAATTAATGACTGGTGCCAGAAGCATGGCCTCAAACTGTATGCCAAGAAATGCATCAGTATCCCCTTTGCGGAAAATGGTGTCCCCACTCGCATTAATAACAATGTACTAAGCATTCAGTCAGTCGTGTGGGACTTTGGCACCCAGGTTGATAACAACCTGACTTTTGACCACCATATTGCCTCCGTTGTACGGAAGGCTTTCTACATGGCCCACCTCATAAGTAAGGGTATTTCATCTAGGAACAAGGAGGGCATAACATCACTGTACTTCTCCCTTATCAGACCCATTATCAAGTACAATACCCCCTTCGGCATGTACCTTGCCAAGCACTTGCAGCATTTGGAAAGACCAAAGAGGTTCTTGACCAGGAAAATCCAGGGTCTCAAGCACCTATCCAATACAGATTGTCTAAAAGCCCATTCCCTCTACGCAGTCTTGTACAGACTGCTCAGAGGTGACCGGTGTCTGGCATACAAGTCTGTCTCAGACTCCGCCTCGATGGAGTTGCTGCATATCCATAAGTCAAACTCCACTCGCGCAGCCCACATGCAAGGTCTCAGTCTGGTCTGTAACAGTAATAAAACTCTTTGACAGTGTAGATTTGTGTCCCAGTGACTCCCCCCATCTGTGGAATAGACTTCCTCTCCATGTCAAGCAGAGTACCTCACTAACCCTCTTTAAAGGACAACCGCGCCCTCAGACTCAAAAAACATATTTATTTCATCATGGTTTGATGTTTCCTACATTTTAACAGCACTCTAAGACTATTTTGAGCTTTTTAGATATTTTTAGATGCAATTTCTGACTCTGACCACATGGGGTCTGGCATATTGAAAAAATTCAGACTGTTTACTCTGCCTCAAGCATCCCAGAATGCATCATTTGTCTCTCAAAAATTGCATCAGATCTGCCACTTTTTCACTTAAGTTGCCGTGACTTCATTGACTTAACAGGCATTCACTGCAGTCTTCAAATCCACTACTTTTGGTTAAATTGTTATCCTTTTTAAATGACCACTTGAAACACAAGCAGTGCAAATGCTACAGAACAGAACACAAAAGTGCATTTTCTAGCTTTTTCTCCTTTCAGATGCTAAATTGCTTTCTTTTGTGAAGGCTGGAATCTAGCTCTTCAAGGAATCTCCTCCCACTTCACACCTACCTTCCCTAGCTGTCAAAGAGCCAAGGGTAATTTGAGCCATTATCTGCATGTGATTGACAGCTCATCACAGCAGGTGACCAGACCAATGTATTGTTTGCTAGTCTGCCTTTTCCTCTTTACAGTGGGAGACTTATTTTTGTTGCACTACTCCTGTCAAGTTTAAAACCAAGCAACATAGCTCTGGCAATAGTTCCCTGCTTTGCAAAGCATCAGTTTGCCACTTATTTTCCCTTCCTGTTTAAATAGCTAACAGATGATACACTATAAACAAATAATTTCCGACCTGCATGACAGCACCCACATGCTTTGAGTCAATATTAAAAAACTTATGGTACTGCATACCAGTTGTAATTTGTTGCACTTAAATTGTGCCAGACATAGTCTGATGCAATAACATCCTGTTACTGTCTACGCATGGTCACTGCAAAATTATCCTCTTTTTGTAGCCGTTACTGTACTTAATCAGTAGGACTCTTCTTAATAGTGAGATTAGTCAACTTATTTGGCTGGACTTCACAGTTCCAGCAATGGTCAACTACATATACTGCACCATATATTGGTTTACTCAGAATTTCACTGCTTAGTATGCATGGTCTTACTACATTTTTAGCTTTACAGTATCTCAATTTACAAAGTCTGCGCTCTATCCAGTTATCTCTATAAATATAACCCCTGTATACATTAAGACTGCAGCGTAATGAAGATCTATCACCTATGAAACAGTTTATTTTAATGGACCTTACAAATCTATAGCAATCATATACCATTTAATTTTTAAAATGTACCAGAAGTCACCTGATCCCTCAGACATACAAGATTAGCTGGCTTTTGGTTTACAATGTGCAAAAGTGGCAATTCCCACAGCACTATTGTGAAAAGCCACTGTACCTAGTCAAGGTAGCCAGCATCAGAGGTCCACTCACACCACAATACTTCCGTCTACAGCCTGATCCACTCACATCACCAGTTGCATCCAACAGTCTTCCAGATGCATGCGCCGCTTGCCCAGCCAAAAATCTACATGCCTACATTTATTCACCAAGGACCAGTCCTTAGACACTGTACAAGCTCCAGCTGCCGACAGATAAAAGGAATCATACACAACTTCATACCGCTCCATCATTCACACAATAGTACTGCAAATCAAGGCTAAGACAAGACATTCCACAATAACGGTCTCTTGGTCTACATCTGCAGAACATGACAGATCTTACACAAGTTATGCCAATCGATTGACCTTTGTTATTTTATTTAATTCTAGCAGCACACATACACATCACTATTTCTGAAAACTTAAAGTTTTCAGAAATAGTGAAGTGATATCACTTCACAATACCAGTACACATTCCATAAAATATTATCATTTGTCCAGAGCATCAACTGCTCAACAGCAGGAACACCATGTACCTCAAAATTGCAAAGTTGCATGCTCAGCTACTTGTTCCCAAATGACCACAAGCAAACAAAAGTTTCACCGGACCAACTTGTTACAAACTACTATGCCTACTTTACAACCTGCACCCTCAATGCTATGAATGTTTTACTATTTCATGCTTGGCTTGATACTCCATTGAAAATGGCACTTTCCAAGTGTGTAATGTGCAGGACTGTAATCATACCATTCACAGATGAAGCCAAAAGATACATTTAGTGACTGCATGTAATAACCAGTCCATACACCATCAGTAATACAATTCTACCTTACATAGCTTATCAATTCCATCCATTTAACCATCAGACACACACCATTTAATTTACCATCCATTAACAACTTAAGAACCAATCCAGTTAGCTATATTCATCAAGTCAGGAAACCATAACATTACACATCACAAACCATCCATAACCCATTTGTAGACTCCATTTCACATCACATGAATTCATTGTAGCACCATGTTAGACATTGCATTCAACACGATGGTCTTCTGTAGTGAGCTGTACTACTTCCATGCATTCAACACGATGGTCTTCTGTAGTGAGCTGTACTACTTCCATGCATTCAACACGATGGTCTTCTGTAGTGAGCTGTACTACTTCCATGCATTCAACACGATGGTCTTCTGTAGTGAGCTGTACTACTTCCATGCATTCAACACGATGGTCTTCTGTAGTGAGCTGTACTACTTCCATGCATTCAACACGATGGTCTTCTGTAGTGAGCTGTACTACTTCCATGCATTCAACACGATGGTCTTCTGTAGTGAGCTGTACTACTTCCATGCATTCAACACGATGGTCTTCTGTAGTGAGCTGTACTACTTCCATGCATTCAACACGATGGTCTTCTGTAGTGAGCTGTACTACTTCCATGCATTCAACACGATGGTCTTCTGTAGTGAGCTGTACTACTTCCATGCATTCAACACGATGGTCTTCTGTAGTGAGCTGTACTACTTCCATGCATTCAACACGATGGTCTTCTGTAGTGAGCTGTACTACTTCCATACATTCAACACGATGGTCTTCTGTAGTGAGCTGTACTACTTCCATGCATTCAACACGATGGTCTTCTGTAGTGAGCTGCACTACTTCCATGCATTCAACACGATGGTCTTCTGTAGTGAGCTGTACTACTTCCATGCATTCAACACGATGGTCTTCTGTAGTGAGCTGTACTACTTCCATGCATTCAACACGATGGTCTTCTGTAGTGAGCTGTACTACTTCCATGCATTCAACACGATGGTCTTCTGTAGTGAGCTGTACTACTTCCATGCATTCAACACGATGGTCTTCTGTAGTGAGCTGTACTACTTCCATGCAATGTGATTCCATCGTACAGGTAGCCAAATGTAATTACCTTGCAGAAAAGAGGCTGAAATGTGGAGTATGACCACTACTTTTCCACACAGCCAGGGGGTGCAAAGACAAAATCCTCAACTCTTTACACTCTGATATGTGCATAAAACACAATTAGTCTGTGAACATCCACAGTATAGATAACAGAGGTTCCTGAATAGGTCGATCACCATTGCCATGGGCGGTTTTGTCTTGAGCAAAAACATATCGACTATATGGGAGACCCTACAGTCCCAGGTTAGTGCCCATGAAATGTCATGGCAACAAATCCGGAGTGAGAGACAAGACTCTGAATAGACCATCGACTATATCCAAAACAGGGGTATAGCTAGAGGCCTATGTTGTAAGCTCAAATGATGGAAGCCTGTTCTGAGGACAGGGATTATTCCTCCACTCTAGGCCTTTTATCTGTGGGGGTGGGCGAGTACCCCTGATAAGAGTAATCAAGTCCTCAGCCATTTTAAGCATCTGCTTCTTCGTTGTGGTTCCAGGTGAGGGGCCCTTCCCACAGCTCTCCTGTTGTGTTTGGAAGCCTTGGCCTTGGTAAAGGCCTTTATAGAGAAAGTAGAGGGAGGTCTGAAGGCGCCATGACAAGAGGCAGATTTCTCGACTGTCTCTGCATCAGTAGCAAAGAAGGCTTCGGTATAGCCAGGTAAGATTTTGGCCGACGCCAGCCTCAAGTACCCAAGGTACTGCTAAAGAGGTGTCATCTGTAGGCAGAGGCTGTGTCATAGTCTCGCTGCAAACTGGGACACTAGAGGTCGGCTTAAGCGTGGTGTTGGTAGAGGCTGCGTACTGCATGTGTCTGGCCTTTTCCTTGTGTTTTTTGTGTAAATGCGCAGTCTGTATATCAGATGACATTGCAAAATTCAAATCTTCTCCAAAAAGATTTTCAGCGAACTCGCCCCGACGCTTTATAGTGTGCATACTGAAAGCACAAAAGTGACAGGCAGAGACGTACTGGTCTGGGCCTAAGCAAGGTATGCAAAGGGAATGTAAATCCCTATGAGGTATTTGCTTCCCACAAGAAATAGAATTAGCTTTTACTGCTTTTAGTGACATTGGTCTGAGCCAAGAAAATTATCCCCAATGGGGTACTTAGCTTTTTAGATGACTTTGGAATGCTGATATTTAGCTCTCATGAGCTCTCCGACCGGCACTTGCAAACTGCTTCTGCTTTGGGCACCGCGCGGCAAGAAATACTGAAGAAAATTGCCTCAGCTGTTTCCTTTATACCCATGCTGTACTAACGTCAGGGAAGAAGTGAAGACAAATGACGCTGGACAAGGACTTTGGAATACTGCCGACTGAGGGGGATCTCCTGATGGCAGGACAACCCATTTGTGATGCCTGCAGCTGTATGCACGATGAACATTGTCCAATGCCATCCACAGGAGCCAGTGCACAATCACAGTATGGGGAGTGTGTGAAGTAATACTGCAACATGGAAGGCATGGACATCTTTCGGGTAACAATTCACACAACTTTGATGTCCTCTAGTTCCACTGTTGTACTATTCCATGTGGTTGCCTTCCACAGCTCACCATGAACCCTATTCTTTGCTAGATGTTTCCCTAGGAAAAGGTGGATGACAGCCTGTTCCAATCTAGCTCTGCCCATTGTGATTGCCCTGCTTGCATTTTTACACAACGTCTCAGCTATGGAACAACTAGCTACTTCAATGATAGCATTGGTGGTGGTGCCACGTTCCTTAAGTCCCCTGAAGAGGCCATGGATCTTCTGTAGTGAGCTGTACTACTTCCATGCAATGTGTTTTCATGGTACAGGTAGCCAAATGAAATTACCTTGCAGAAAAGAGGCTGAAATGTGGAGTATGACCACTACTTTTCCACACAGCCAGGGGGTGCAAAGACAAAATCAACTGTTTTATACACTTTCGGATAGGTGCACAAAACCCAATTTGTCTGAACATCCACAGTATGCATATATGTAGTCAAACTTTCTTCTCTCAAATATTGGTTTGGCTACCCACTCCTGTTTTGCTTTTGGGTACACCACGTGATACCTTAGCTCTCCCTTTGCTGCTGACTTCTTTGTGGGGAATCTCACCACTGCTTGCCCACGAACACTCATTATGATCCAGGATGGCAAGTATGATTCTTGCTTTCATTCCTGCAAAACTAAAGTGCTCAAACTTGGGGCAATATTTGCATAGTAATGCATGGAACACCTCCAGATCGCCAGTATGGCAGAATTTGGTGATGTGCTTCAAATCTTTAATGAGAAATTTGTTAGCAACAATTCTCTTCAATGCACTGTGACAGGCATCTTCTTCCAGCCACTTCATCTCGTCTCCATCGGAGCCTCTATCTGCATAGGTATGTTATAAGCCAGTACTCAATGTACTTGCTGCAGGAGAACTCAGCATTACATGCCCCATAACCATTTCAGTACCATGCAGTCACAATCTGATGTATCATTGTCAAACAAAAATGGATAAGAATAATTAGATAAAATGATGTTTATGTAATGTCATCAAATTTCCATAATCTTGCATCAGAGACTATCCATGTGCAACTAAGTGGGTAAAACTGCCTTCCAGTTTATAGCCTGCTACAGACCACGCTCACAAACCCAGGGACCCCACTCGGCCTTCCTGAGAACACTGGAAAATATGAATGTCTCTCTAAACACCGTTATATTGGGCGACTTCAACTACCCAAAGAGACTGTGAGCATTACTCTAGCTCCAACACCCTAGCCCAAAGGTTCCTAGAATTTATAAACTCAAATGCTATGGAACAACTTAACACTCCCACACGAGGGGAAAACATACTGGACCTGATCATTACCAACATGGGGACTCTATGCTCCAGACCAGAAGTGTATCCCTCAGTGGTAAGATCAGACCATAAACTAATCTCACTGGATATTCACATCACGACCCCACACCCTGCCCAGAAAACCAGTGAAAAACTTCTCTAAATCAAATTTCACACTCCTTAAAAACAAGGTGGAATCCTTCAAAGCCCCCGGGCCTGTGGAAAATACGGCCCAGACCGCAGAAACCTTTATAAATGCATTATATGAACACCTTCAGAAATGCATGGATCATCACAATCCCAAATAAAACCAGGACCCCATCCTCCAAAGGGAGGCGTCCTGTCTGGTGGACCCCACCTATAAACAAACCATACAATAGGAGGAAGCTACTAAATGATAGAGCAAAATACGAAAAGGGGAAGGCATCACTGATCAGTATTAGCAAAAAACTACGGGCACTCATAAAATTGTCTAAGACCAGCTTTGAGAGAAAAATTGCACAGGACACTAAGGATAATCACAAGGCTTTCTTTAGTTATGTTCAGAACCTGGGTGGTAATTCCCAGATAGACTCAGAATTAATCCTTAATGACAAAAAATACACTGAACCCACAGACATTGCCAACATCCTAGCTGACATGTTCAGTGCAAACTTCTCCCCCCCCACCCACCAAAAGGGCAAATATCTATCCCAGCAGAGTGCTGCCCCCCTGACATCTCAGATGCTCAGGTAAGACCCACCCTCTCCAAAGCAAAGAACACAGCATCAATGGGACAAGGCGGTGTCCCGGGCTGCATCCTACATGAACTCCAAGAAGAGCTAAAGCCAAATATAAAACTACTGTTCAATCTCAGCCTTACTACAGGATGTGCCCAAAGAGTGGCGTACAGCAACAGTGGTCCCTCTCCATAAAGGTGGTGCCTCAATGGATCCTGGAAACTATCGCCCCATAAGCCTGACTAGCTTGGTCTGCAAAGCTATAGAAAGGATCATCATGGACCTCATAAATAAAGATATTGGGGACCTACAGACATTGGATCCTACCCAGTTCGGCTTTGTTTAGGGCAGATCCTGCCTCTTAAACCTGGTTGATTTCTTTGAAACAGTCACCAAGGCCATTGGCGAGGGAAGGTGGTCCACACAGCCTACCTGGACCTCGCAAAAGCCTTCGATACAATACCCACTCGAGAATTATAGATAAGCTCACCAGCTTAAATAAACCCCTATGTCACTAGATGGATTGCAAACTGACTCGACAGAACCCACATGGTTAGAATTGCTGGAGCCATGTCAGACTCCAAACCAGTTACAAGTGGTGTCCCACAAGGCTCAGTCCTGGGACCTCTCTTGTTCGGTATATATTTCTCGGAGGTACAGGCTAACACGGAAGGACTGTGGCTGACCAAGTTCGCAGATGACTGCAAACTGGCCGCCATAATCGACTCTCCAGCCGACACAAGCATCCTGCAAAAGGGCCTCAGAAACAGACATCTGGCGCCAGAGCCATGGACTCAAGCTGAATGCCAAAAAAAGTGTATAGTCATCCCCTTTGGCAAAAACAAAGTGCCCACAAATTACCACATAGGTGGTAATCCATTAAGTACAGAAGTAATTAGGGACCTGGGGACCCAAGTTGCTAGCAATCTCTCGACAAGCACGTGGCCAAAGTGGTTAGAAAAACATTTTATATAGCCCACCTAATCATGAAGGGATTCACATCTAGATCAGGGGAGGTCATCATGCCTCTTTACTCATCCCTCATCAGGCCTATAATTGAGTACAATGCCCCTTTTGGAATGTACCTTACCAGACACCTGCAGCAACTGCAAAGACCCCAAAAGTACATCACCAAGAGGATCAAAGGGCTCAAACACAATGCCATATGCTGCCGGTTAAAGAAACTCCAGCTCTACTCAGTGGCATACCGCCTGTTCAGAGGCGATCTGTGCTTGGCGGATAAGGCCATGTCCAAACCGGAATTAATGGACATGCTGCACCTCAGAAAATCAAAATCCCATTGAGCTACGCGCTCGAGAGACTTAAACCTCAGCACTGAAATAAATAGGACATGCTGGAGGGACAGATTCATAACCCAGAGGCTCCCTTCACTCTGGAATAAAATCCCAGTCCAGGTTAGGCAGAGTCCCTCAATGACTCTCTTCAAGAGGAATCTTGATGAGTGGATGGGAGATCGTAGGTTTACCCCGGGTATCACTTCTATGTCACTGTTAGACAGAGGCACAGTATACTAACCTCGAAAAAGGCCATAGCAAAATACATTTAAAATGGGTGGCGAAAGCCAAACATTCTGGCTAGGCTTCTAAATGACCTAGGGCAGATTGCCTATTATGAACCTATGAACATATTTATTACCCCAAACAGAATTCAAGCATCATTAAAGCAAATCATGACAACGGATACATATAAAACTTATTAATGTTAAATAAAGAAACTACATGTATACCAAACAAAACTATCAATATAATTTAATGTTACCTGGCACTTGCTCACTAAAGCAATTATATAAGTCAGCACTAAAAATTAAAAGCACTACACCCTCACTCCCCACTGGCCCTTGTTTTCAATTAAGGATTTCCCAATATTATTCTAGCATGTCCAAAGGTCAGTTGTCAATCTCCTCTCGAGTCCAGCTGGTGAATCTGAGAATCTTGAGGCAATGTTATAACTGCCTCATGTACACAGACAACCCTCTCCTCCTCCCACATAACACAAATACTTGCGAGAGATGCAGCTATTTAGCCAAACTGGAGGCTGAGCTCTCTCAACTCAGGACTGGCAAGACCAGACAGGAGGAGAAGGCAACTACACACACCACAAAACCAGCCTCACATAATGCTACCACTCCACTGAATCAAACACATAAACACACAAAGACATACTCGGAGGCTCTGAGTAAAAATTTACCTAAACAGCAGAGGCCTCCAAAGCAGACACCCAAACAACTGCTACCTCAAGAC
Source organism: Protopterus annectens (assembly GCF_019279795.1). Classification (NCBI taxonomy): domain Eukaryota; kingdom Metazoa; phylum Chordata; order Ceratodontiformes; family Protopteridae; genus Protopterus; species Protopterus annectens. The sequence goes on along the minus strand of NC_056727.1, from coordinate 572,114,406 downwards.
ACCCCACAAGCAACACATAAACCACAAAAGCAGTGTGCAAAGCAGTCACAGCCCTTAAGGCCAAATACAACACCAAACATACTTGTCATAGGTGACTCCATAGTCAGACACACTGGCGTCCCACTCACCAGGCTGAACAAGGAGAGGGTCACAGTAAGCTGCCTATCGGGCGCTAGAATCCGCCACATAACACAAGCACTCGGGTCACTCCACGGCAAGTACAAATATGACACAGTCATTGTCCATGCTGGTGTGAGCGACCTGAGGCGTACCTCCCTGGACTACATGAAAAGAGACATAGAGGAGCTCTCTGATTATGTAGCCCAGGCAGGTATGACCCTAACCCTGAGCAGTATCCTTCCTTCACCAAGAATGATGCCACAATATAGAGACAAGATGATCAGCTTTAACAATTGGCTTAATGTCTGGTGTCATTCAAAGGGGATCCAGTGTCTGTCTGCCTGGGATGACATGCTTGACAAGCCACGCTGCTTGCAAGGGGCGGCTTGCACCTGTCACCCCTGGGATTCGGATATTGGCTAGGGCTCTTGCCACCCCATAGTGCCTTTTTTAGGCAAGGCTCAAATTCTAAACCTACCACCCTAGAAAACAAAAATGGGAAGAAACTGAGGGTAATGCTGCTCAATGCCAGAAGTCTAAATCTCAAAATGCACGCACTCGAGGCCCTTCTCAGTATGGAGAACATCGATGTCTGTGCTGTAACTGAAACCTGGTTCAAGGCTCCTGAGAGCACCCGGCACTATTAGGTTTTACCTCATATCATGCGTTCCGCCCCAAAACCCGGACCACACCACAAAAGGAGGGTGTATCCATATTCATAAAGGATACTCACACCTCCAGGTTGCTACTAACGCACGAAGCTTCGCAAACCATCCAGGTGCAACTAACCATAGGCAAAACTTCTCTACAAATTGTAGCATGCTACAGGCCACCCTCTCAAACTCAGGAACCCCACACAGCCTTCCTGAAGACACTGGAGGGTATAAATGTATCTCAAACACCATCATATTGGGTGACTTCAACTACCGAATATAGACTGGGAACATTACTCAAGCCCTAACTTTCTAGCCCAACGGTTCCTGGAGTTCATAAATTCAAATGCCATGGAACAGCTAGTCACTGTTCCCACGAGAGGAGAAAATATACTAGATCTCATTGTCACAAACATGGGGACAAAATGCTCCACACGGAAGTATATCCCTCATTGATGAAAACTGATCATAAACTAATCTCACTGGAACTCCACAACCCGCACCCACCCAAAGCAAAAAAGACCATTGTGAAGAACTTCTCTAAAGCAAACTTCACACTACTCAAGACTGGTGTGGTATCCTTCAAGGCCCCTGAGCCAGAGGAAACCACAACCCAAGCTGCGGAAGCCCTTACAAATGCCTTCTATGAACACCTCCAGGACTGCATGGATCAGGCAATCCCAAATAAAACCAAGACTCTTTCCACAAAGGGCAAGCGTCCAGTCTGGTGGACCCCAGCCATTAACAAACTTTACAATAAGAGGAGAAAGCTATTACATGATAGAACAAAATCCATAAAAGTGAAGTCACCCTGATCATTATTAGTAAAAAATACGAGCACTCATAAAATCAACTAAGGCCAATTTTGAGAGAAAAATTGCCATGGATTCAAGGACAATCATAAGGCCTTTTTCAGCTATGTTAGGAACCTGGGTGGAAACTCCCAGATATGCTCAGAATTAGTCCAAAATGATACAAAAATCACTGAACCCACAGACATTGCCAACATACTGGCAGACAGGTTCAGTGCAAACTTCACCCCTCTCCCCTAAAGGAGAGATAACTATCCCAGCCGAGTGTAGCCTCCCGGACATCTCAAATGCGCAGGTGAAAGCTGCTCTCTCTAAAGCTAAAAACACAGCATCAATGGGACGGATGGTGTCCCCGGCTGTGTGCTACGAGCTAAATGAGGAATTAAACCCGCACATAAGGCAGCTGTTTAATCTCAGCCTTACCACAGGATACGTGCCCAAGGGTGGCGTCACGGCAACTGTGGTCCCACTCCACAAAGGCGGCGCCTCACGGACCCTGGTAATTACCGCCCCATAAGCTTAACAAGTCTAGTCTGCAAAGCTATGGAGAGGATCATAATGGAGCTCATAAACAAAGATATAGGGGACTTGCAGACATTGGACCCGACCCAGTTTGGCTTTGTCAAGGGAAGATCATGCTTTTGAACTTGGCCGACTTCCTCGAAACACTCACCACGGCCATTGATGCCGGAAAGGCAGTCCATACAGCCTACCTTGCCCTTGCAAAGGCTTTCGACACAATACCCACTTGGGTATTGTAGAAAAACTACCAGCTTAAATGTAAACCCATATGTCACAAGATGGGTTGCAAACTGGCTTAAGGACAGAACCCACAGGGTTAGAGTTGCTGGCGCTGTGTCAGACTCCAAGCCGGTCACAAGTGGTGTCCCACAGGGCTCGGTCCTTGGCCCCCTATTGTTTGGCATCTACTTCTCAGAAGTACAGGCCAACATGGGAGGACTTTGGCTGACAAAGTTTGCAGACGACTGCAAACTGGGCGCCATAGTGGAGAGGTGCATCGGACACGGATATCCTTCAGAAGGGACTCACGGAAACAGATAGCTGGTGCCAGAGCCATGGCCTGAAGTTAAACGCCAAAAAATGTATAGTCGTACCCTTCGGGAAAAACAAGGTAGCCCCAAGCTACCATATAGGTGGCAATCCACTAAGCACAGAAGAGGTTATCAGGGACCTGGGGACCCAGGTTGACAGTGGCCTTTTTTTGACACTCACATTGCTAAAGTGGTTAGAAAGACCTTCTACATTGCCCACCTGATCATGAAGGGATTCACATCCAGATCTAGTGAGGTCATTGTTCCCCTGTACTCTTCACTTATCAGACCAATGATCGAGTACAATGCCCCATTCGGGATGTATCTCACCCGACATCTGCAGCAATTGGAGAGACCCCAAAAGTTCCTCACCAAAAGGATAAAGGGACTCCAAAATCTGTCATATGCTGCCAGATTGAAGAAACTCCAGCTCTATTCAGTCGCATACCGTCTGCTCAGAAGTGACATTGATTTCACAAACTCAATGAAAAAAGCATCACAATTTTTTTTGCTAATTTGTTTCCATGTTCTCGTGCAAGTAAAATTAACAAGCACCTGTTACACAACAAATGCACTTCTCTAATTCTACCACTCTCATTTCACCTCCTAGTCACACACTTACATCGGTGTTTGGACACCTGACCCACTTTAAATAAACATGAATTATCTCTTACTCTATTCTTCCTACCGGTAATTATATATCTTCACCTCTCTCTACTCAATCTCTAAAATTTGTTTTAAGGTTGAATTTGTACTCTATACTAGCTATAATGTTCTTATTATTTTGCTATCATACTGTATATTATATTTTCAGTTCTATATTTGGAACATTTTAACCAAGCGCCCGGACTAAATCGTAAGCGGTCTAAAAATACCAGTGTTCCATCCCAGTTATAAAATTAAAATACACAAACTTGTGCTATCTGTGATCATAAACTTACAGTATGCAGTATAGGTATGACTGCACTTAGCTTATAACATTTCTTGTATTGTTAAATATTCTGTAACTTTCAATTCTTTAACAGTACTGATTTCTGTCTGGAAACAGACATTTTACGACATTTGACTTTAAATGAAAACATTCACAATAAAAAAAAAAATGGTTGCAGACACACACACACACTAGTCCCCTTGGTTGCAGTCACACACACACACGCACACACTAGCCCCCTTGCTTGCAGTCACACACACACACACACACACTAGCCCCCTTGCTTGCAGTCACACATGCACACACTAGCCCCCTTGCTTGCAGTCACACACACTAGCCGTAACTGAGCAAGCTTGTTCAGTCTGTTTTTTTTTTCTGTTTTCTGGTTTCATTCCGATTTAACACTAGTACAACAGGTACTAAGCAACCTCAAGACCACTGAAAAGGCTACAACATTCAAGGCTGAAACAATTAAGTTTTTTTGCACTCCATTCTAAATTTGAAAATCATAAATTCATAATTAATACATAGTTATTTCTCAATATGTGCACACAATACGCAACTTGAAAGTAAATCAGAATGAAACCAGAAAATAGAAAAAAAAAAACAGACTAAAGAAACATGTTAAGTCGACTTAAAACCCCATAGTCAAGAGTAAAAGATGGATAACTCATGGGTACTGGCTTGTTTGATGAGGTTATTTCAAAGAATCTTTGAAAAACACTGCAGCTGATTGAATAAATTCAGAAAAAAAAAATCAATCACACAAGTACTAGGCACAGCCTGCTCCAGATTGAGGTGTTGCTAGTAGTATTTCAGTTTAACAGAAAACATTTTAATCATAAGCTTTTTAAGGCTCAGCATGGGTTTATTTACAAAGGAAGGTAAACAGAAAATGTGCTGTTATTGACAAACTACTAGTAACTGTAAACTTGAATTACCTTCAGTCCTTAAACATTTCTTAGAGCTAAGTGGAAAGCGGATCAAAATGGCGTTCAGGCAATACTGTCGTATCCCACAAATTGTCTGAGAGTCACAGGCGTTACCCTTTAGCATTTTCACAGTGCAAGTAATAACAGTCACATCTTGGGAAGACAGCCATTTCCCACACAGGTGAGACAAATTGTATTGGTGGTACCACAGCCTTCAAACATTTCTTTATAAGATAGCAAGTTCAGTCTTTCAAATGTCTCTTTTATTCATAGTTGCTTGTAACTCCTGCCCTAAAATCTGTCTAGGGTTACAGGGAAGCACATCTCAAGTCTAGTGAGCATAGATGGTGTTCTCACATGAACTATTTCTTTGTGCTGCAAGTTTTAACTCAATATTAGATATGCATGTCAAAGAGGAAGATGATTATTTGTTGTCTAAAGTGGAAACCTATAAATATGGCTTTCACAAACACTGCAGCTTAGCGCAGGAGTGCAAGCATTTATTTTAGCCAATTTGACAAGTCACTTGCTTAGAAATTCTGAAAATATAAAGTCAAGTCTGACTGCACCAGAACTGTCTGCAAGGAAGTGGCAGGCCATCATACCAGATGGGGTAATAGGTAATTCTTCACTCTTGGCCTGATGAGTTTGTGTTGATACACAAAATTAAAAAAAAAAAATCCAAACAGAACATGGCAGTGGTGGAAAATGCCATTAGAGATGAGCAGACATTTCTGTTATTAATAGCTCCTCTTGTCACACTGTACGTGAGTAGGATGAGAGCTTCTGTTAGCAAACAAATTTATGTAAATAAAAACATTCTAACCTGCTAGAGATCAAAGTGGCAGACCACCAGCTATTACCAAGACTAGAGTCTATGTATGCTTGCAGTCACAACACACACACAGACACACTAGACCCCTTGCTTGCACTCACACAGGGACACTAGCCCCTTGCTTGCACGCACCAAACTAATAATCTGGTTAAATCTTTTGTTCACACAATTTCTGGGAGAAAAATAAGCCCAGTCATATACACAACTGAGGCAAGTATTTCACCAAATATTTCATGTTGTAGCCATGACAAAGCCCTATGTATTCCAAAGCACTTTCCATTGCAATTGCACCAGCAACATAAGACAAATAGAGATACAAAAGCCTTTAGTAGGACAAGAAAATTCTACTGTTAGGAAGAGGTCCATTCCATCAATTCTGCTGAACTGAACAATGCCAATAGATAAACTTGATATCCTTCTTGGTAGGCTATAGATGTCGAACATCAAGTTTGAGGTGATGGATCTTTAGTGTTAGTGGTGAATTGTTTACAACTGCAGTCAATTAAGTCAGAAAATAATTTTTTAAATTGTACTTACTGGTAGGTTGTCCTTAAGTCTAAGACTGAGAGGTGTTGTACCACTGTATAAAATGACTGTCTGAGAGAAGAGGTCTGGAATATAAGAGCCTGAAAGCAGAATTTTGTTTGTAATAGAACAGTTTGTTAGTGTGAATTTGTAGCAAGTTTCTGAGTTTACTAGACAGAGAGGATGGGAGACCAGTGTTGATAGCTCATATATAGAGTATTCCACAACACAGAGGACTTACCCATAGCTAAAAAGGTTTGACTAAGGAAGAGTCTGATGTGATAAAGACTGCCTAGGTGTCCATTAGTTTTCTTTACTCTTGTGTATGTGTGATCTTCTAATTGGAATATGCTATTAAGAATTACACCAAGATATTTTAATCTTTATTAGAAATTATGGCAAAAGGTTACTGCAGGATATCCAGGTACAACAAAAGTAACAGTTCCACACAGCGGACTCAGGAAGATTCTTTAATAATACTGGTAAGCGCTTTCACAGACAACCGTCCGCTTCATCAGACCATAAAGGAAAAATGTTAAAACACTTGTTTATATAGTCAATTCAAGAGCATGTGACAAAACTAATTACTTTAATCAAATGCCTTAAAGGTATACAAAAATAAGGCTAAAACCTAAAGGCAAGCTACATATCTCAATGACAAATATAGAAACTGTATTAAAAAACCTGTGCATACATCTCGTAGAAAACACACATACTTATATATATATATATATATATATATATATATATATATATATATATATATATATATATATATATATACACATATATATATATATATATATATATATACATATATACATATATATACATACATATATATATATATATACACACACACACACACACACACACACACACACACACACACACATATACACACACACACACACATATATATAAATAAAATGCAATAAATACTCATCTCCATATATATATATATATATGTCACCATAGATATATGGGCATCAATTCATCCAACAATTACAATAGATATATAAAAACATATGTAAAAAACATATATATCACAAGATTCAAGGGTTCTTCTGTTTGCCGATATTCATTCTGTTTGGGCCTAACAACCGGTTCATAAACAGTTGTCACTCCTTGTTGATTGTTTCCATCATGGTGTATCCCACAGGCAGAAGTCACTTTATTACCCTCATTCTCATTACAAGAAACACTAGGTTGTGATAAAACAATTGGGGGATACCATCTACCATACAGGTGTAATTGATCGGGTCCCATATTTTACTTTTAAGAACAACAAGACTTTGAAGAGCCATCTATGTTATAAGACCCATAATGCATTGGATAATATGCGCTCAGACAGAATTGGTACTTATACCTGTAGGCGATGTTATGGCCTGTGCTGACATACATGTAGGGCACATTTTATCCATCTGCACTTGACTTTAGATTAGATTTTTCTTGTTATGCTGATTGTCAGACAAAGAATGTGGTCTGTTTTCGTATTGCACTGTATGTTTTTGTTTTTATATTAGGAAAAACAAACCGTCCCCTGAAGGATAGGATCCTGGAGCACATACGTGACATCAGGAATAGGAAGGAGACTAGTGCTTTGGTCACACGTGTAGCACAGAATGATTTGTCACAAGTTCAAGTTTATGGTAATTGAAGTAGTAAATGTCAGTAAGAGGGGAGGCAATATAAGAAATCGATCTATAGCAGCAGAACAGAGATGGATTCTGCGAATAAAATCAGATAGGTTGCCAGGTCTCAATACTAAGGATGTCCTTCAAGGATGCATCTGCAGTCATCACATATGGGTTGTCCTTCCTCAGGCAGCCCTTTGGTCGGCCGGATACCAAAGTCTGGGTCCGGCGTCGGCTGATGTCGCCCTTTCCCCGACGTCAGAGTGCCTGGGGTATAAAAGAGTCAGCCGACGCCATTTTCCTCAGTCTTTCTTGCTGTGTGGTGCCCGAAGCAGAAGCAGTTCGCAAGTGCCGGTCGGCCAGCTCCTGTAATTCAGCTACCGAAGACTTCAAAAAGCTAAGTACCCCGTTGAGGACTCTTTCTTGCCTCAGCCAATGTCAGATAAAGTTAATAATTGTTTAACTTGTGGGAAACAAATACCTCAAGGATTTCCACTCTTACTGCCTCCCCTGCCTAGGCCCAGACCACGTCGTCTCGGCCTGTTCAGCCTGTCCTTCCTTCAACCGACGCACTCTTAGACGTCAGACGCACTCTTAGACGTCAGGCAGAGTTTGCAGAGGAATTTTTTGGTGCTAGTTTTTCGTACAATATGCCGGAGACTCCGACTTCACATTTGATTAAGAAACGGAAGGACAAGGACCGACATATGCGGGCTGCGGTTTCGGCTGAAACCACGGCCAGGCCTACCGCGAGTGTTTCGGTTGAAACCAAGTCCATGGTACTTCCTACCACCGAAACCGCTCAACCGACTACCTCGGTCCCGGAGGCCCCGGCTGAATCGGTTATTGAATTTCCAACAGAAACTGGTGTCCTGGAACCTTCTGACACCATACCTTTAGACAAAACTACACCAGCACGTGGTGCAGCCAGGCCTCCTGCATCCATGTCCATTAAGGCATTCGCTAGGGCTAAAGCTGCTAAACTCTCCAAAGCTTTGCCTCCCAAGGTTATCCCTCAGGGACCCACTCCAGGTTCACAGATTAAGCCTAGCCGAGGACCTTATCTCCTTAATTAGGGGTTCTCAACCTCATCCGGACAGGGGCTCTCAACCTCCTCCAGACAAAAGGCCCAGGGTTGAGCCCTCTGATCCCCACTCCTCAGATGAGGCCTCAGATGGTTCTACTCTCTCGGACCACCAGGAGGAGGCTTTTTGACCTACGAGGATTCTGACGCAGAGGAATCTATTTCTTCGGCCTCCCCTCCTGAAGAATTTTCCTTTGGGGAGACACTCCACACTATGAGAGCATTTCCAATGGCAGGGCCAGGAATTCTCTGATTGCAGGAAGAGATTAAGGACCTTCTTGCATTTGCTTCAGCATAGACCTTTGGCTATTCCTCCTGTTTTAAATGTCATTGATGATGTGTACTCAGAGTCTAGCTCAACCCCTGATTCTCTACCTCCGGCTCCTGTCAAACCCGATAGGTACTACAGGGTCCCGGACTCACATCTTCACCTTTACAAGGCCCACTCTGCTGATCCAGAAACTATTTCCCAGGGCCCTAAAGGAGTTGCAGCTGCCACTACTAAAAATCCTCTCCCCTCTGAAAGGGAGTCTAGAGCTTTAGAGATGGGGAAAAAAAAAAGTGTATACTTCTGCTACTCTTTCTATGAGGGCATTGAATTGTCAGTTTCATATGATACAGTACCAAGAGTATTTGTTAGATGAATTGCATAAAAAACTGTCTTCACCTGAACCCCTAGACGCAAATCACTTCAGGATCTGGTACATAACTCCCAACAGGTTAGCAACCATTTCTTGCAATGTGGTTATGATGCATTGGAAGCTTCATGTAGGTCAGCTATGACTGGCGCAGTCATACGTAGGCATGCTTGGCTGAAGGAACAATCTCTGCCAGACCATGTCAAAGCAAAGCTTCTAGATGCTCCACTGGAAAAGCAAAAGTTATTTGGCTCCACGGCTCAGGAGGTCCTAAAGAAAGTTGAAGAAAAGGCAAAATCTGTACAAACTGTCAAAGATTTTCTCCAAGTCCAACCACCAAGATTCAGCAGGAATTGGCCTTCCAAAAAATGGTCCTTTCCAGACGCAGAGAAGTTTCAGAGAGACAAGAACAGGCGTGCCAGAGGTAGAGGGCAAGCTAGAGGCTCCTACAGAGGGCGTCAAAGGAAGCCTCCCAACCAGAGAGGTAATGCAGGACCTACAACTGCTGCACAAGGACAGGCTCAATGACTTTACTTTGACACCGCCAACCAGGGCTCAATTGGAAGCACCCTTGGGCGGAAAGCTTTCTTTATTCTCAGAAAATTGGCACAGTATTACAAGGGACAAATGGACACTACAAATAATAGACAAAGGATACAGGTTCCATTTTCACACATTACCAAAAAGAAAAGGCATGCCAGACCTGCCACCGACTCAAAGGGCAGAGGCTTTGAAACAAATCTCCAGCTTAATGCAAATGAAAGCTATAGAAAAGGTTCCTCTCTCAGAACAAGGCCAAGGATTTTATTCCAGACTATTCCTTGTTCCAAGAAAAGAAAAACATTGGAGGCCTATTCTCGACTTGTCCGCACTGAATACTTATCTCATTGTACCAAAGTTCAAAATGCTGACTACAGCAGCTCCTTCCCATGCTGGGCAAGGGGTCTTGGCTGGTAACTCTAGACCTCAAGGAGGCATACCTGCATGTCCCTATCAGACAAAGTTGCAGAAGACACCTCAGATTTCTTGCAGGTTCAGAGCATTATCAATTCTCAGCATTGCCCTTTGGCTTATCTACTGCGCCCAGAGTATTCACGAAATGCCTGGCATCAGTAATTGCACACTGCAGACTTCAGGGGATTCAAATATACCCATATCTGGACGACTGCCTTATACAAGCGGACAGCCAACAAACTTTGGTAAAACATTTGAATTCGCCATTCACCTACTTCAGGCCCTGGGATATACAGTCAACATTCACAAATCAAGACTTGTTCCATCCCAAAGAATAACCTTTCTGGGTGCGAATCTAGATACAACCACCCAAATGGCTTTCCTCACAGAAGAAAAACAAAGTCAACTACCAGATTACTTCAAAAGTCTGACAAGACAAACTCAGCTGACTGCAAGGAAAATCCTGCAGGCCCTGGGTTACATGGCTTCTTGCATCCTTCTGATTCCACAAGCAAGGCTACATATGAGGAAACTACAATGGTACCGAAGGAGTTTATGGTCTCAGCACAGTCACAGCTTGGAAACTTTGATACCACTCATTCCATGCCTTCAAAAGGAATTTTTGTGGTGGGCTCAAGCAAGCCAGTCAAACAGGGGTCTGCCCTTCAGCAAACCAATAGCCAGCCAAACCATTACAGCGGACGCTTCAGACCACGGATGGGGAGCGCACATGGAGGGCAGATGCATTCAAGGTCTATGGTCACAAAAAGAGCTACACACGCACATAAACCACAAGGAACTGCTGGCAGTGATACATGCAGTCGAAGCCTTCAAACCTTTTCTGCATCAAGGCCACCTACTAATAGACAGACAACACCACAGTTATGTGGTACATAAACAAGCAAGAAGGCACCCATTCATATCCTCTTTGCAGACTGGCAATGAATCTATGGGAACTTTCCTTGAAACTCAGAGCTGCAATCTCAATTTTGCCAGGGAAAGACAATATACTGGCGGACAGCCTAAGCAGAAATATCATGGATGCACACAAATGGATGCTGCACCCAGACATCTTTCTACAGATAACACAATCATGGGAAGGCGGGCATAGATCTTTTGCCTCCCCACAATCAGCTGAAGAAATTCTGCTCACGGACATACCACCCACAGGCATGGAAAGTGGGCGCCCTCTCTTTCAGCTGGAGAACTCTAACAGTGTATGCATTTCCACCTCTCCCATTAATGACCAAGGTTTTACTGAAGATCAGGACAGAGCAGCCAAGCGTGATTATGATAGCTCGGACTGGCCAAGACAGCACTGGTGTACCCACTGTTAAAGAGCATGTCATGCGAAACCATGGCCTCTTCCTCAATGGCCACTGCTCCTGACAGCACAATTACAAAACTCTGCATTCCAACCTGAAAACCTTGCAACTAACAGCCTGGAAAATACCTTGACTCCTCCTCAGGATAGGCTATCCCAGAGAGTGAAGAATATTATCATGGGAGCTTCGCCGCCTTCCACAAGAAAGGCATATTCAGCAAAATGGAAAAGATTTCTCATTTGGAACACCACAAAGGGCCTAGATGTGACAGTGATGAACATGGCACGTATCCTGGAATACTTGGCAGAAATTTTCCACAATGGTCTGTCTTACTCTTCCATTAAAATTCATGCTTCAGCAATATCAGCAGAGTACAATACTGATCCACCAGTCTTCTCACATCCTCTCCTAAGGCAGTTTCTAAGAGGGATTAAAAACATCAAGCCTCCAAGGACACCACCACTGCCTACTTGGGACCTTAACTTCGTGTTGGAAAAACTAACACTGCCTCCCTTTGAACCAGCAGCATCTGCAGAACTACAGTTCTTGTCTTGGAAGACTGCCTTCCTTCTGGCCATAACCTCAGCAAGAAGAGTATCTGAGTTACAGGCCCTCATGGCAGTACAGCCATTTATTATTTTTCATCAGGACAGAGTCTCATTGAGAACCAATCCTACATTTATGCCAAAGGTGGTATCCAGGGTCTCATTAAACCAAGCTATTCGTTTGCCTACCTTCTTTCCGAATCCACAAAACAAAGGGGAGAAATTTCTGCACACCCTGGACATACACAGACAGTTGCGCTACTACTTGGACAGAACTAAAAGTTACAGAAAAACTGACCAGCTATTGGTAGCATATGCTGCTAGTGCAGAAGGAAAAGCAATTTCCAAAAAGACAATCTCAAAATGGATAGGGAATTGCATTAGTTTTTGTTACTCCTTTCATGGAAAAACTGTGCCAGCTAACATTAGACCTCATTCCACGAGAGCCACAGCCATCACAGCCCCCATGCTAAAGGATAATACTGCCCAAGATTAAGAATCTTTTACAATTGCACTCTGAGCATCTACAAGGATGCATGTATCATGCCATCCCTAGCAAAACCAACACTCACTACCCTAAGAGAAGGAAACCAGTCTGGTGGATCCCGGCTATAAACAGGTTATACAACAAAAGGAGGAAATTAGTTCAGAAAAAAAAAATCCCAAGAAGGAAAGACATCCCTGATCAGTATCAGTAAGAAACTAAGGTCCCTCATAAAATCATCCAAGACTAACTTCGAAGCAATAATAGCCAAGGATTCGAAAGGTAACCACAAAGACTTCTTTAGCTTTGTCAAGAATCTAAGTGGCAACTAGCAGGTATGCTCTAAGCTACTGCAATATAGCACAAAATACACTGAACCTACTGATATTGACAACATACTAGCACAGATTCAGTGCAAACTTCACCTCCCTCTCACCTTCAAAAGGGGCCACAAAACTGCAAAAGTGTAGTGTCCTGGAAATCACAGAAGCACAGCTGAAAACAGCCCTTTCAAAAGCTAAAAACACAGCATCAATGGGGCCAGATGGTGTACCAGCCTGCATCTTGCACAAACTATCGAACAGACTAACCACCTACCTAAACATGCAGTTCGACCTCCGCCTCTTCACAGGCTACATGCCCATAGAGTGGCGCACAGCAATGGTTATTCCGCTCCACAACTGACCCTGGTAACTATCGCCCCATAAGCCTGACTAGCCTGGGCTTCAAGGCTGGAGCACATCATCATGTAACTCAAAGACATTGAGAACATCCAAACACTTGACCCGACATTTCTGTGGAGCGATTGCCAAGGGAAGTGCAACCTTTTGAGCCAAATGCAGGGACAGTTGAGATGTTGGGATATGCCTAACTATCAAGAAGTTTCCATGTACCTAGCAACCAGTTAATGCAGGAAATCTGGACAAGGCAAAAAATGTGTGGGGACATCTAAACAGTACTAAAAATTGATCTTGTATAAATTGAGACCGTTGATCTAACAGGTCTTGCTTTACCATGCATTTTTCGCAAGGTGATGAAGGCCGAAAACCAGTCTCATTTAGTGACTTAATTCCAAAAATAATGTGACAGATAACCACAATTTTTGAGAGGATACAAAAACCAGAAGCCTTACTTGCTTACACACACACACACACACACACACACACACACACACACACACACACACACACACACACTCCTAAAACAGTATTCATGCACCAATAAAGACAATACTGCCCAATTCGGAACATTTCCATCACAAGTCTAGTCAAAATCAAGTCTAAGAAAAACAAGCAGCACTAACAGCAAACCACTTCTTGTACTCCACTTCTAATTCTAGTTTTTATTTAGCTTTATTAAACTACCAAGTAGCAAACAAGGATCGTGCTGAAACTACCTATCTCTGTGATACTGACACTTTTAGAAATGTTGGGTTATCCAAAATAAATCTGCTGCCTGAAAACAACTACCTACTTGATTCATGGGGAAAACATGACCACAGTTAAAAATTAAAAACAAACAGGAAATAAGCTCACGATACACTGCAACGAGGTCACAATTTGAAATGTCTCTGGCAGACAGCGATGGCCCTGACACATCATACCTATGAACCTCAGCACAAGAAATAAGAACTAAGCCACACATAAGTGGGACAAATGCAGAAATAGAAGTAGAAATTTGAAATATTGCTCTTATAAACTTAGAAAAAACATCCAATAGTAGCTCTTGCATTATGAATTTTTGA
>NC_056727.1:571679351-571767135 GCF_019279795.1 Protopterus annectens | reverse complement strand
GTCATGTACTCACAGGACAGCAAATAGTATAATATGGCCTGTAGCTTGGATCAGGCATCCAGAGGGAAGGTAGACCCCAGGTACACATGTAATATTGCTGTTAGCAGAGAGGTCACCTACAGCCCATGTATGCAGCTCTACAGATGCATTGGGGAAGTAATAGTCAACACCAGGGAGTGTATCCACATATTACAACTGACACTTGAGGGGCTGACAGAGCAGCGTATCCGACATGTACTGAGCATTACGTACACATGACACACCAGTGGGAGTTATTATGGCTACAACATAGTTGCCCACAAATATAGGGGCCATGCACATCATTCTGGCCATACAGAGGGTGCCTACCAAATGACAGCATTGAGGCCATGTTACTCCACTACACATAGGTCAGGCAGGTAATGTAGCAACAGGCCTTGTGCTGTGGCCACTTGTGTGGGCATTTAGAGGACTGTGATGTTAATGAATGGTAGCAATGTGTGTATGTTAACAAGTGTGATGCAGGATGGGGTAACACATGGACATATACGTAGGGCTGTCTGTAAAGGCATGGACAGGTAGGTAGTATGGAGATGTGTGTTTGTGTGTGTGTGTGTACTTTTAAGCAATGCTGTACAGGTTTTAAAGTGTGGTTATTGTTTTCCCCCACAGGTGGCAAGGTGAGTCAGGGTTCCTCCTGCACCCAGTCTGAAGTAGGTGTCCATACAGACACCGATGATGATGACAATGATAATGGTGAGGCAAAGGTGGGGTTATCAGGGGCAGACACTGTGCCAACATTTGACATCCCCCTTTTAGCCACCACACCCTCGTACACAGTTACAGTGCCTATTCACACCCCAGCACCAGTGGCCATAGCAGTGGGACAGCTGGCATTCAGTGGCAGTGCACGAGAAAGTGTAGTAACCATGCCTACTGTGTCCAGTCACAGCAGGCATAGCCAGATGTCCAGCAGGCTGCCACATAGGTAGATGTCCCAGGGTGCTCGTGGTAGGGCTACTGGACATCATGCCTCTGGCATAGGTAATATTGCTGCAACCACCAGATGCATGTTCCAGGCTGCAATGGCGGTATTGGCATGTATTGAGTGTTACACCAGACAGGGCCTTAGGCTGCAGAGTGTTGCACTTGGTACTGTAAGCGACAACCTCTGTGAAGTGGTGGCTGCCATCTGTGCTTCTAACAAACAAGCGGGTAGATGGCATGATGAGATGATGGCCCTCATCAGCCGTGGTGTGTCAGCGCTTCGACATGTGGTAGGGATGCGGCGATGCCCAAATGGATGTGGCCCAGCAACACCAACAGCTGGCACTCAGCATGGGTGTGCTAGGACACCAAGGGGCTCCCATAGTGGCAGTAGCAGCCCTGGCAGTGTGGGGGATGTGCTTTCCACACCACACCACACCACATCAAGCCACGTGCACGTGGTCCTGGCCAGTCCCAGGAGGGATGTGCTACCAGCAGACAAATGCCATCAGCAGATGAGAGTAGTACTTCAACGCCTGTACCTGCATGTGCCCGCGGAACCCCTGGCAGGCACAGTTCATGTGTCCATGGCTGGAGGCAGAGAACTGCCACAACCTGCCAGGTATGGTCTGCAGCTGTCCATAAATACCTGTGTAGGGCAGCCACAAGGTAGAACTGTGTGCATGCATACCCACACACTATGTAAACACACCTAGGGCACCTCATACCTACACACACCACATCACCTAGCCAGCTCCCCAGAATGCACCCCTCATCCACACACATGGTGTCAAATGTATGGCCTACCCTCGGCCTCTGGCAGAACAACACTACACCCTGTGCATATGATGATACCTGTGCCCCATCCCTGTCATCCATACCATTGATGCAGGGACAGGCCGATATGGTTCTGATGCACAGGGTGAGTGTACACCATTGTACCACAGTCCTGGAGTGTAACATGTTGTAGGGTGTAGAGTGTGAGGCATAACTGGCAGGTAGTGTAGCCATCCAGCAATGATGCCTTCTAGCTGTTAGTAACACTGCTTGGTTATGGTCTCTAAACTCATATGCAAGTGTGTTGTAGGTGTACGCATCAGCACGAGGATGCCCTGTGCATATGATGATACCTGTGTCCTATCCCTGTCATCCATACCATTGATACAGGGACAGGCTGATATAGTTCTGATACACAGGGTGAGTGTACACCAGTGTACCACAGTCCTGCAGTGTAATATGTTGTAGGGTGTAGAGAGTGAGGCATAATTGGCAGGTAGTGTAGCCATCCAGCAATGATGCATTCTAGCTGTTAGTAACACTGCTTGGTGGTGGTCTCTAAATTGATATGCAAGTGTATTGTAGGTGTACATGTGTCAGCACAAGGATGGTCTGCAGTCGTAATGCACAACGGGGTATGTCACTGTGCTGACACCATGGCAGTGACATATCTGGGGTACAGTCAAACACATTTCACAGGTTACTATACTGGGTATTGCCTGTGCCACATGGACAGTTGGCCCACTGAGGTGTGTATACCCTGCAACCTGATGTAGACCCATCCACATTCACGCACACTGTTACTCGCCAACACTGGGACTAGACCCCTACCTAGCAATGTCATGATACTGACGTGTGTGGCCTACATTGCAACAAACACTGCCTTAACCACTCTGTATCCAACAGACCTTGTTCTGGCCAGCAACAAAATGAGCAGCCCTTGCAGGTCATGAACTCAGGGCCCTTTACACTGAAGTCACAACACATGACTACTACACCATGACCACTGTGGGGACAGCTGTTGTGTTACTAATATAGCTGTCATTACCCAAATTGAGTGGTATTGAGCACTTGCCTTTACATCCTTGAGTGTGTAGTCCTTGTCATTAATATGACTGTTGCATCACATATGTTGTTTCATCATACTGTACACATAGCAGCTACATATGGTGGGATACATGTGGAAGGGTATACGCAACCATGATGTTTACTCATGACAGGTATATGGTTGTACACATATAGGAGTATAGATGTCTACATGTACATACACAGGTATACATATGTCTGTATACACATCTATATAGTGCTATATATATATGGCCATGTGCACACCTCTTCGGATGTACACGTGTAAATATCTATACATATATGTATCTATATATATGTGTATATATAGGTATACATATATGTATATATAGATATGTGTATATAGCTATATATGTATGCACATCCTATGTGTACAGATATGCCTAGTTATGTTGGTTTATATTTAGATATCTATGACTATATGTGCATACATATGTATACCGATAAACCTACTACTGTCAATATATCTGTAGATATCCATACGTTTATGTGCATATGCATCATTATCTGTATATGTGTAGACATATATTGATCTGTATATGTATATATCTGGGTGTGTATATGTATATCTATGTACACATACATACCCATCTATATATGTCGATATGTATATGTGTAATCATAGATATATATCTGGATGATTATATGTACAGATGTTCTCACCATATGTCCTGGACACGGAGTGTAGACCTACCCCAGCCCCTATAGTCCCAACATCATAGTGCAAGTGGATGTTAGGTATGTATAGTAGGTATATTGGTAGACTATTGCTACTGTAATTGGGATTGTCTTCACAGACATGGTGCGTGTGGGAGGCAACATCTGCTTTCCACATGTGTGCCATTGGCTACTGACAGACATCCTAAGGATATCCTGGAAAAGTACCACTGCTAGCATGTAATGCCCCTGTGGTCTGCAGCACAGATATTGGCCAATATATGTGGACATTCTGAAATACTCTTTACAGTCTGGAGGTATACACAGAACCCCTTAGTGCTAAACATGTGTACTATGCATGAGAATATGGATATTAACAGCCAAGTAGATGGGTATAACACATAACGACTGGTATACATATGCAACCATAGGTTATGCATTCACACACTCCTGTCTGGCCCGACACATAATAACCACGGTACAGGGGTGCCATGGCCACATACTACCCATTAGATAGTGACATACATCTGTACAGCATTCTACTGCTCTGTCGGACATACATGACTGTTAGCAGAGACCAAGCAGCAGTACATCCGGCAAGTATCTCCACATGACATCTCACTGGATAAGTACACTATGCTGCTAGACATGTAACAATGCACAGTGCAGGCTACAGGCAGACTGGCTCAACACTGGCCAACATCTCCTATGGGGGAATGCACATGTACCTGCATATATAGCAGGCTCTGCAGGTATATCACACCATATGGTAAGATACACCTGTGTGAAGGTGCATAACCATATCCAATGTGAACACAGCCACAGCCACATATGGTAAGCTAGCATAAAAGTACAGTATATGGACTGTCTGTTCAACAACATCCTCATATGTGCCACTCACAGACTAACCCTACATATACTGGGCTGCTACACAGTGTGGTCTGCTTTCTGTCTGTGGTATGGGACATGTGTGTGTATGGCCCTTCAAACATTTAAACCAATATGGTAACATACAGTGGAGCAGTATGTAACATCAGATAGGATGGGACCTATAACAATGACATCTACCACAGTCTGTACACAGGCTGAAGAACATGTTCACTATACACATGCTGTCGACAGTCACCATAGTTAAACAGAGCTCAGTACAGTACAAACAACAATGGAATGTCCTGGTAATGTTGTTAAATATTACCCGTACTGTACATAACATGTGAAGCAGTCTGATATCTCCCTGGCTTGCTATCAGATATGATGACACTACTGATGGTGTACAGCGCACATGCACCTCTTAATGCATGACATATGTACAAAGGTTGACAGAGTTGTGACTGGAAGCACAAAGGGCCAATATTGACATGTTGCTGTGATAACCTCATACATGTACTGTTGTAACAGGGTTTGTTGCATCATGTGTCCTATAAAGGATATGAAGTCAATAACTGTCAGGGCTTTCACCATCTGCAGACTGCAATCCTCACACTACCTTCTGCAGTTCACAGATACATGCTCTGTGGGTAACACATGACACCAAGTGCACAACACACTGCCCAGTCTGCAGACGATCCTGCAGATGCGGATTCCTCATAAACACAGTGCTGACATGGCAGGTATTACAACATGTAGGACAGCCATATCCACACACACACTGTTAAACCAACATTACTCCACATGCAGTATAGTAGTGTAGTCAGGTCAGGCACATCCCCCTCCAGTGTGTTGCCCTGTTTCCACAGTGTAAGTTGTTAGAGGTAAATCCCCAATTCATCTGAGAGATCTAGTTCCTGCCCACAGTGGATATAAAAGGCCAACACCAAAATTATGTTCCTAGATATTGGAGTGTGTTACCATGCAATTGGCTATGGGAATGTTACCACAGCTGTTCCACATGCACTCAGCTAGAGGAGGACCGCAATTGGTGCAGAGGCCATCAGCTGATCATGACCATCACTTACAAAACTCAAGCTGCTGCCTAGCAAAGCAGGTGTATATCCCACATCTACCAGAGAGGGTATGGGCAGGACAGACAGAGACAAAGTATGTCAGGGAAGGTGTGGGTGAGTAAAACCTAAGCATGCTTGTGCCACACACCTACCAGTATGGGGTTTCAAACACCTGATTGACTATGCATAGCTATCACATATGTATGCAGTTATTGCATGCGTCACATAGCTTACATGTTGGTGAGCTGTCCAGACGTATATGTGCTGGTGAGTGACATCTGCAACACTGCTGTGATACAGTAGGAGTAGCACACAAGCCTGTCCACATGAGCAGGTGTCAGCATCAACACAGCCACACTCTGTAAGGGACTCATACACATTGCCACACTTGGCAGGGTAACAAATACATTTCCTAATCAGTTACCTTGCCACAATACAGTAATGTATAGGTATCAATTGGCCCACAGGGGTTATCCTGGGGTTCTATGGTCAAAGGGTATGTGATGGTGTCTGACATTAGAGACCATGCTTCAGTATGCCAGTGGGAGTGGTACTGGGTGTGAATGTGGTCAGAAGCATCATACACCACACACACAGACACAGGGTGCTAGTACCAGCATGCATGTGTGCATTGCTTCATGGGTGTGTAGTAGTTGATGGTGCCAGACAGATGTACAAGGCTAGGTGGGGGTATACCATGGTGTCAAGCCACATGGAAATGGTCTGCATTATGGCTAAGGAGTGTAGTGTCCAGAATGGACCACACAGGTGGGTATAGTATTCACCATCCAGTCTCCTGGATTACTATTGTGCGTGGCCAGTGCTGTGCAATGCTTGGCATGTATGTGTTCTATACGCCATGACATGGACAGTGTTTGGGATGTGCACACATCTCACATTCATGTACAGTAGCATGTGGAAATGTACCTGGTTTGTCTGGCCCATGTTGTCTACAAAGAATGTTTTCATCAGATGTGACAGTCCCGACCTCATATGGCGGGGCCAGGTAATGGACAGCTGGTTGACCCTGCACCTACATTGATAGCATGCTACAGGTATTCCCTGGTGACAGTAGCATCTGTCCATACAGGGCATGTGTATAAGGCATGGTATGTCCTTTGTGGATCACATCTGATGGAACTACAGTTGTTGCAGGCATCCAGTGGGACACATACTGTAAGCGCACTGTCTGCAATTATGTGCCTATCGTACTGATGGACAGGGTGCCATGGCCTCTGTAGGCCACTACATTCACATCATAGTTACTAATCAGCCGCCAATATGCAGTGTACTACACATCTTGGCTGTTGTCTTGCCATGTGTGTGTGTATGAGACATGGGTTGAGAGTGTGCTCTGGGTAATACTGGGGCTGCTAACTGTGATTGCCTGGCTTGATGTCACATGTATGGGTATGGATATGCACCCCAGCCTCTTGGCTATTTCACAGCTGCTTTCCCAGAACAGTGGACATTGTGATAGGTAGTAGGGCCACTATATAAGAAAATTGCAAAACCTGCTACACATTGGACCCAGGTGTCACACACACACAACATCCTCCACACAGGTTACGAGGTACAAACACACAAGCACACACACACACACACACACGCACCTGTCATGTCCAAGAGTAGAACGCCTACCTAATTAGTTTATTACACTACAGCACTATGCAGTTATAGTACACACCACAGTGATTACTGCAGTACTCCTTCCCCAAAGGTGTATATCACATTGGCTGACATCAGCAGGATTGCCAAAGTAGGGCATTTGACATGTACTGAGTGTGACTAGGCTAAAATGCATTGCTCCCTACACAGACAGTGGAACACACACAAAAGCCAGGGAACCTTGTTGGCTAGGCTTGGTAGGCCCTTGGGCCGATAGCCTAGTACCTACATATGAACCTATAAAACATCTAGAACTGCCATGGGTGGGTATAGAACTCTACCAGGGTTCGGAATCACACTATAGCAGTACGCAGTTAAGAGATGTGCTACGGAGATTACTGGGCTACAACCTTCCCAGAGGTGTATTTCAGGTGGATGACATCAGCAGCCTTACCAAGCTAGAGCATTTACATTGTAGGGAGTGTGCCTAGCCTAAAAAGGCATTGTTTTCTACACAGACAGACACACAAACACTTGTCAATGCTGGGGTTAGAACTCCTACTTAAGTAGTTTATCACACTACAGCAATACACAGTTATGGCACATGCCACAGAGATTACTGACTTCTCACTTCCACAAAGGTGTATTTCACAGTTGATGACATCGGCACAGGAGGTTGTAGTGTCAGTGAATGGACTCAAAAGCATTGCTCCCTACACTGACAAAGGAACACACACATCCACACTTACCATGTCAGGGAATAGAACATCCACCTATGTAGTTTATTATACTACAGTGGGACACAGTTACAGGACATGCTATGGGGATTAGTGGGCTACAACTTCCCAGAGGTGTATTACTAGGTGGATGACATCAGCTGCCTTGCAAAGGTTGAGCATTTGGATTGTGGGGAGTGTGGCTAGCCTAAAAAGGCATTGCTCTCTACACAGCTGCACACACAGTTGCCATGGCTGGGGAGAGAACTCCTACCTAACCAGTTTATCACACTACAGCAGTACGCAGTTACAGGACATGCTATGGAGATTACTGGGCTGCAGTTTTCCAGATGTGTATTAGTAGGTGGATGACATCAGCTGCCTTGCAAATGTTGAGCATTTGGATTGTGGGGAGTGTGGCTAGCCTAAAAAGCATTGCTCTCTACACAGACAGACAAACACACAGTCACCATGTCTGGGGAGAGAACTCCTACAAAACTAGTTTATCACACTACAGTGGTACGCAGTTACAGGACGCACTACGGAGATTTCTGGACTACAGCTTCCCAGAGGTGTATTACTATAGCAATAACCCACGCCTGGGTGTGGGTAATGCTGGATTTACCCACGGTTGGCGTGGTTTGGTCCCGAGGGCGAAGCCCGAGGGACCAAACAAAGCCAACCGTAAATACATTACCCACACCCAGAAGTGGGTTATTGCTATTATACCATGACATTATTTAAGAAAAGAAACTATTACTTTTCTTAAATAATGGCATAGTATAATGCCTGTTTACTGCCCTTCCGCAGATGTCTGGCATCCGGCGGCAGTTCTGATGTACTGCGCCGCGCAGTACATCAGAGTTGTAAGCAACGAGAAAGCAAGATCTCCATTGCTTTTTATTTACTGTTTTCGCTATGTTAAATGGGTTTAACATAGCGAGACAGTTTAAAATAAGCAACGGAGATGTCCGTTGTTATTTTAAACTGTCTCGCCATGATAAATCCATTTAACATAGCGAACAGTAAAAAGCAACAGAGATCTTGCTTTCTCCATTGCTTTTTTTTAAACCTGTTCGCTATGTTAAATGGGTTTAGCATATGAGACAGTTTTAAAATAAGCAACGGAGATCTCCGTTGCTTATTTTAAAGTCTCGCTATGTTAAACCCATTTAACATAGCGAGACAGTGTTTTAAAAGTAGAGTTATACTAATGGAAAAAAGTCCGGGTGACCGGACCTTTTTCCATTAGTATAACTCGATTTACAATGTGCACGCTGGCCAATCAGCGTGCACGATTTGGGGGGGGTCATGGTATAATAGGTGGATGACATCAGCTGCCTTGCAAAGGTTGAGCATTTGGATTGTGGGGAGTGTGGCTAGCATAAAAAGCCTTGCTCTCTACACAGACAGGCAGACACACACACACACACACACACACACACACACACACACACACACACACACACACACTCTTACCATGTCAGGGATTAGAACAACTACCTATCTACTTTATCACACAGAAACAAAGTAAACATACAGTTGAACGAAGCACAGTGTCCTTCATTCACAAAAAACTCAATATAGTCTCATATATAAAAAACGAGCAGCATTTATTACGGTTAGCGCTTTCACTGCAGGACAGGTGGCTTCTTCAGACCATATAACAAACAGAATAAAAACAAACACATTTTATATATACTCAAATAATCACCATGTGCACAAATTCATCTAATCAATTCTAAAAACAACCCCTTTAAAATGTCACATTATATATGCATGTCGTACGTTTACATGACAAACCATTTAAAATTATAGCTAAAAAGCAATCTAACTACAGAATATTGACAAATACTGAATATAATTCACTAAACCCTATCTAAAATACTGTGAGCTGCAAACTATATTATATTTGGCTCATCATTGGTGAATAATTTTCATAGCAATAGTAAGAACATATCAAAAATAATGACAGCTTCTTTCACAACACATTCTCCTTGTACAACTGCCATTATATTAGTTATGTTATGGTCAGCATAGCACTGTCTATTCCACGTATCTAAAGCATGAATACATCAATGGCCACCATATAATTTTTTAAAATCATTTGTATATCGCAAAATATCACAAAACCCTGTTACATATAAATATTCAATGCAATATGCTTATACCTCTTCAGAGTGTGACACAACAAATGTAAAAACACACATTCGATGGAGCGGCTCCTCTAAAATGTGGGCTGTATACCCTTCCATATAATATTTAAGCAGTAAAAAAAAAAAAAAGAATAAGAGAATCTATCATCATAATTGTATAAAAATAGACACTTAACTGTGTTCACTGCTTAATTGCATATTGCGACATGATGAGAAACATATTGCACATAGAAATTCTTATGCGGTAGGTACTGGTCCCTTCAAAGTAATAACATATCAGCAGCACATATTTAATATATATACCTGGCTGAGGCACAAGTAACCAACCAACTCATAAATTGATAGGGCATATTGAGCCAAAAAGCTACTACATTCCATAGTGGATCATACAACTGATCGAGACTACTCTGCATCAAAGCTCCGTAAAAATACAACGGCTGACCGGACATGTATAGCACTAACAGATCTCAATGTTACGGACTAAAAACACAGATGTGTTGAGGACAACTAAAACAAGCCCCAAGAAATAACTCTAGGAAACTATGTGTGACTATAAGAACTGAAACAGCGCATATAAACTGTATGCACTAGCTATCCATGCCAATACACAAGTGTACACAAACTCATAATGGTATAATAAACTAAATATTATATGAATAGCGGAATGCAACCTTATATGTATACTAACTGATCACCATTTAATGTAATAAATTAAAATAATATAAAATGTAATAAAATAAAATAATAAAGTGAAATCCAAAAATATTATGATTTGATCACCAAATGTATTAGGTGTAGAACTTGCTATGGTGGACATATATATTATGTAAAATAAAACCATCCATTTATATGTGCTAACCAATCACCACAAAATAAAATAAAAATGACCTAGGTATTCCCCTTGCATCCAGGACTGGCTTAATGGAAATAGGTCGAAAGGCATATATAAATGAAGATATATATATTTGTTTAAAGATATTTATCAATATACATTCTTAATAATGTACATCTTTTGGACTAGTGATTCCAGGGGGTTCCCCTTTCAGTACATGATTTAATGATTATTTTTGGTGATAGAATTTTCATATGTGGGGACTGAATATTTATATATGTGATACACCATATATATTATCCATTATTTAAATGTTTTTAGTATATACATGTTCATTACAACTAGGTTAAAAACTATTATATATGGTGGATGTATGCATATATTAAATAACCACATTCTTTTTTATTTTATTTTGTGGTGATTGGTTAGCACATATATATGGATGGTTTTATTTAATATGCGCCTCTTGCACATGTTGTTCTATGTTGCTTGCTGCAGCCCTTCTCATTTTGTAAGTTTGTTAGTTAAAATTTCCCCACTTGTATATACCAGTGGTGTAGAGTGTGGGAAAAACCAGAGGGGAAGGTGTTCACTTAGTTTATAGTGGTGTTCTGGGCTGGGCTGGTCTGCTGCCTGTGTAATTGGTTGATTCGGATACATTTCTCCTGCCAGCTAAGCTAGTTCTCCTTGATTACTTTCCTACTGCTGTTTTCCCTTCCCATTGCCTTCCTGTATGAGCCCATGTGCGCGCGCCATGCAAACAGAGTGCTAAAATGTGCACACTGCTGTTATTTCCTGGTTTAACCTCTTTTTTCTTCCTGCATGACCCAGTGCATGGTGTGCATACCCGCTTAGGCTTTCTAAAGACTGCTAGGCAGGTTTAGACACACACCCTAGCTTAGCTGTGCTTAGCTAGGAGCAACCCCGAGCCACAGGGCTCCAGTCCGCTTACAGTATGCCTGACAGGGTTCCTATCAGTTCGTCAAAACCAGCAGTTCGAACACCATATGTTCAAACTGTGAAGTTCGAAAACTGATTATCACGAAGCCACGGAACACCGAATTCTTTCCCAGGGAAAGAATTCGGTTGGCCGTTTGTGCAGCTTCACAATTTTCAGCACTGTGGTGGAAAGTTACGGGTCGGGTTCAGGTAAGTGTGCGATTGTGCGGATGTTAGTGTTAAGGTGCAGGTTAGGTGAGTTAGGGTTAGGGCAAGGGTGAGGTGGGTGTGTGATAGTGACAGACTTTAGGGTTAGGGTGGGATAGGTGAGTTAGGGTTAGGGCACAGGTTAGGTGAGTTAGGGTTAGGGTGTGGGTGAGGTGGGTGTGTGATAGTGACTGACTTTAGGGTTAGGGTGGGATAGGTGAGTTAGGGTTAGGGCAAGGGTCAGGTGAGTGTGCGATAGTGACAGACCTTAGGGTTAGGGTTTGGGTTAAGGTAAGTGGATAGATAATAGTGTATGTACAGTTTGTGTAGAGTTAGATGTAGGATTTTATGTGTATGTGTGTGGATTGTTATTTTTTTGGTGTGCTTGTGTTGTGTGTGTGTTTCTTGGAACAGCGATTTTTTTCCCAGGGGAAAAAAATCACTGTTCTAAGCCTTCGATGGTTTTGCACTTCGAGGTTAGAAGTTCGAAGATATGGTGTTCGAACTTCTGCCGGATCGTCGAAGTGATATAGACCCACCTGACAAACACCCCCATGATGTCACCTACCTCCTAGGCTTGCACCCAGGTATTCCTACTTTTACACTGTTGGGACCTGCCTCACATGCTGGTGACAACTGGGATTCACTATCCTTCCCCTCATTTGCATAGGATTGCCTGCTAATGCATAGTTACATGTCTCACACTGAGCCTCCCCCCTTAGCAACCACTACTCACTGGCCAGGTTGTCTTCTGCCTACCATTGACTTGCATGGCAGAATAGTGATTTTAGTTAGAATGCTTACTTTAGGTTCATTTTATTATTTTCCCCCAATCCCATTTGCGCGCCGCTGCCCTATGCTTAAACAGCCCAGATCGGCTACTGAGAATTAAAAGTTGATTTTTTTTAAATTTTTGTACTGTTTGCAATGCCAGTGGCCTTATACTTAGCTATTGGCATGCTTACTACATGATATGCAGCCTTTATTTGGGGCTGTCATAGCTCCGTTTTGGATTTTGCAGAAATGTACTCGGTTACTAACCGAGTACATTTCTACTGATTGCACTAGTCCTGCACTGATGGTCGCAAGCTTCCTGGATCACAAATTCACCTCATTTGCATGGATTCCTCCTGCAAATGGGGTGATTTGCATACAAGGGCTTCATCCATGCAGGATTAGTGCAGGAGCTCTTGTGCACACCCCTGCAGGCTGTTCCTGGATCGCACGGCAGAGGTATTGTCTGCTTGAGCTCCTGCACCGATCTTGCACACCGTGCAAGCTTTTGAGAATCCAGGAGAGTGTGTTTCATTCTGCATAATGTAAAGTAGTATTTATAAAAGTGATCTGGTCCAGTACTGAAGTATTATTAAATGTCTGATAACAGCCATGAAATGTGAAAACAAATGACAACGATATGAGGCAGAGTGTGTCCCATAAACTTCAAATGTTAGAGTCATTTTATTTTTAATTTAATGATATCTAAGAAGCTGAAGAAGGTTGTAGCTTTTTCCCAAGATTACTGTTTCCAGTGAGTAAAGACATTTTCCATTTCACAGCCTGTTGAATGCCTTGCAAAAAAGTATCACAAAGAAAATTGCTTTTTTACGAACCAGATGGCTTCCCTTCTTAAAGAACAGGGAAAGTGTTTTTGTTTTAGCTTGTGACACAGCCCTATGGAATGACACGGACAGACTACAGATGCTTCAGTGTTACTGCGGGGTGAACCTTGCCCTACTGAAGTTATAACTGTATCCTCAATAAAAATAACATAAACATACAAAAGCTGCATTAAGAGATTTATAGAATGTTATGGTCTTGCCATTCACAGTAAGTCCTGTAATTAATTCTGATGTGATTGCTAACATAAACAAACACAAATTATGGTGTGGGAATTTTTACACACTTCTTCTGCATTGTTTGCACAATGATTTACAAGATATTCATAAAAAAATCATTTTAAATTATTATATTATTATTATTATTATTATTATTATTATTATTATTATTATTATTACATAATGATATCTGTCCTCAAAGAAAATCACAAATGGTTCAAAGATTCAATGAAATGATGACATCTCTATTATATCTCATGGGAGTTGCACACTTCCAGAGTTTCTAATGTTTTCCAAATGCTTTCAGTAAAAAAAGAGCAACTGGATTTAAAATTGCATGATATGCCAGCAAAAATATATGTCAAGTGAAAAAACTGCTATGAACCACAGTTAGCCAGTTTCTCAAAGATTTTAAGCGAATTAAAATCAATACCTCAAGTTGTTATAGTAAATACCTCATAAAATATACATTATGCAAGCTTCATATGAAAACATTAGAGCTACACAAAACACTACAGTTGATGTGGTTAAGCCCTTTATTTTAGTTTGCTAATGTGTGTGTGTTTTTTTTTTGTTAGTTTAAAATAGTATGGA
Source organism: Protopterus annectens (assembly GCF_019279795.1). Classification (NCBI taxonomy): domain Eukaryota; kingdom Metazoa; phylum Chordata; order Ceratodontiformes; family Protopteridae; genus Protopterus; species Protopterus annectens. The sequence continues at coordinate 571,752,819 of NC_056727.1, read as the reverse complement.
CCCTTTTTATTATTTTATGTTGACTTCATAGAACTCTATCATTTCAATAAATGTGGGATAGATGCTAATAGACATAAAAAATATTCTAATTAGGCTTGGAAATGGATGGAAGAGACTATTTCCCAAGACCATAGCAAACTGCTGGAGTTTTCTGAATTCTAAGTATACTAAAAGCAAATTAAAAGGTAATGATTCTGTAATAAACAGGATTTTATCTAATCACACTTCTCCATACCTTATGCAAAATGTTGGTGACACTACTCTACTCTAGATTCTCCAACTATATCCAGCAGTAAGATCTCCCTTCCAAATAGCAGCAGGGTTTCTTTGATTAGAGAAGAATTATGATTGTTACCGGGACTCTCTGATGACATCTTAATCAATATAGATAAAGGAAATCTGACCAGTGCTGTACTTGTGGACCTGAGCAAGGTATTTTACCTTGTGGACTAGACCCTACTCTGTCATGTCCTCTCATCCATAGGTGGCAATGTTTTTGCGTACTGGTCAGAATATTACAGAGGTAGCAAAGTTTGACAGTTGCACCACTGCATTCTGACCATTCTGATATGATAAAGGGCTTTCTTGGTCCAGTCTACTTACCTTAAAAATAAATGCATAGAAGGTGGAGTACATGTGGCAGAGGAGAGGAGAGAGGAGCAGGGAAAACTGGTCTTAACAGGAAGCAAATATGTGGAACCTCAATAAAAATGCAATTGACCAGAAAATAAGACAAACAAGCTGTATTTTCCATGCATTCCTTTAACTGTAACACTATTTGCTTGTAAAATATTGCTCAAAGATCACTGGTTTTACTTTAGAATGTTATCATACGATCATAAACAATGACTGACTCTATCTATACCTGTAGCGAAGACTCCCACAGTAAATCAACAGCATATTCTCAGAGGGGGTCTATGTCAGAAACTTGAGTTTTCAGAAACTCGGAATTCATATTGTCATGACAATATTATCAAGTTTCCGAAAACTTGAACTTCAGAAAACATCAAAACTCTACCTTTTTTCTGTTTTGCAGAAGGGGGAGGGGAGCAAGCCCCCCTGCACCCCCCACACCCCCTACATATTATATATACCAACTCTAAGACTGGACTAAAGTGAGGAAAAGGGTAAATTCCCCAATCCTCACTGTACCACAATCTCCTTTCTAAAGATTTGAGTTTTCAGAAACTTGATCATATTGTCTCAACAATATGAATTTCAAGTTTCTGAAAACTTGAGCTTCTGAAGAGGACTCCTCAGAAGATATGTTCTCAGAAGAAAAAAAAGATTGTTCACTGAGCTCAGTGTCCCAACCCAAAACAAGCAACATCCAAAATCACAGTGTGAGGTTGTGTAATCTGTCCTGGGCTTTTCAGATTCTATGGGCCAAATTCAGGAAGCCTCCGTGTAAGAGTTATAACTCTTACACGGAGGCTGCAGTTAAACGGTGTGATGTCAGCATGTCATGCACATGCATGAGGTGCATGAGGCATGCTGAATCACACTGTAACTCTTACACAGTCTGTGTAAGAGAGTAGGGGGCGTGTCCGTAGGCTAAGCCCTGCAAGCGGACACGCCCCCGGAAGGCTAGAATGGCTGAAAGTATACAGCCACGAGAGAGGCCATGGAAATGTGAATAAACACACTACACAACACATGCCCCCAGAGACCAGCAATGTAAAAAGTGAACAGATGTTATAAAATGAAAATAAAAACTGTTTTATTTTTTTTAAACCCCGTAAATGTTTGCTACTGTATGCGCTGTGCTTGAAAGTGTGCTACTAACGCAACTGCAGTTAGCAATTAGTGGAAAAGGATATAAGAACTAAATATGCAAAGTAAGCCAAGAAGTAATAGCATAGCGGTAGAGTTGTTGGCATAAGAGCAGGCAGGCAAGGTTCGAGCCCACACAACAACCTTTTTTTTTTTTGTAAATAAGCACTAAAAAGGCCCCTGACAGTATTGTATAAATGTAAAAGTATTTCCTTTTTTAAAATGGAATGAAATGTAGCATATATTATCAGGTAATACAATAATAAAATATTTAGAAACGTACTGATAGCTAAGCTGCTGTGAGACAGAGTGCCCGTAGCTGAGTAGTGTTTCAAAGGCTGCAAATTGCTTGCCCGTAGCTAAGCATCGGTTTAACAGGCTCAAACTGTGTGCAACTAGTTGTGCTTAGCTGAACATGTGTGTTACTAGCCAATTAAGGTTTATCCCAGCGCACACCGTTTGCGCGGAGGTACGCGCCGCGCCCACAAGCTAACCGCCGGTGCGCATGCGTAAGCTCCGTGCAAACGAGCGCAGACCTGGTTTTAAGTGCTTAAAAGTGCTTTTGGCATGTTTGATTGACAGGTCCTCAACTCATTCCTAGACAGTCATAAAATTAAAAATCAGTGGTCAGATTCGAACCCAGGATACCATGCACTAGAATCAAGGTACTAAAGCACTAAGCCATGACAGCAGTACTTAGAAAGGCAGAAATAGCATATATATAGGATATAATCCAGAATGGAGCATGATAAAGCAGTTTCTGTGAAGTAGATACAATTCCAAAACGGCCAATCATAGAAATGTGTGGGAAAATCGGCATATATAAGCCCCATAGGTGGGAATACACAGCAGAAACGATTGTAGAATAGACCTGCAGGCAGAATGAGTGGAGTAGGGGAGGGACGTCAATTTCGAGCACAGCGGTGGGGCGTTGAGGAGTCCAGATACATGGTCTGGCTCCTAGTTCACCATCATGAGGCCCAACTCATGCAGGGCCAGGTCTCATGGGGAGCGTACAGGGCAGAGGCATGGGACCAGTTGGCTCATGATCTTACTAGTGCTACTGGGATTCCACGCACTGGTGAGCAGGTCCGTCACCACCATGCGGACCTGAAGCGATGTAAGCAAGACCAGTTGACCCAATGGATCCAGGAGGCCCGGGATATGCCCAACGTCCCACTACTAAGTTACATTCTACTTATGTATGTAAGGAATTCAACTAGCTGATACCATGGAGATGTGTATCCCAATATTACTTGTTTTGTATTACAGCTGCAGGTGTCCACTCTATGAATCGACGAGCACATGACCGCAGGCTGGTGCGGCTGCGCCACCATGCAGGTTAGTAACCCCACCTAGTACTTGTAAATAAATATTATAGTGTAGCATGTAGCAGAACACTGCAATGTATTGATTAAAAGTAATACAATGTGCAAGCAACAAGTGAAAGTCTGCAGGTATGGCTGCAACAAGTTCATCAGTATGCAAGTGAAACTGGAAATATAAGTGATAGAAATAAATAGTGCTGTAATACAGATGTCCCACCATTAATTAAATGTAGTATAACCTGCAGTAGTCTCAAGAGTACAGCTTCAGAATCTGAGGTAATCACATGTGAGATCTATATCCCCTGTTGAAATGCTGAATCATGACAGAAGTGAGGCTGCTGGAAAGTGTTGAAATCACCACAGGTCTAATATGTGAACAAAGCCTAGAAGTACCAACCTGAACTGTGAAATTGCAGGATGTGTGAGAGTGACAGAAAGGGTCATGTATCAATGAATAAAGTAGTAATAACTCCTGAATATATAAGCTTCAGTGTGGTTCTACAGAACTAAATGCATGTGGGAATTAAAACTTAACATCCCAAACTGATTTCAGTGTGTCTGACTCTTGAATGTTCAGGCCAAAATCTGTATATGGTGATCACAGTCAGCAATCTGCAGATAGAATGAATGATTGTCTGACATACTAAACATCCATAGTTGTCCCCTGCCCTGTCATCAAAGTGTAGCAGGATGATGTATCTGATCAAATTCAAAATAACTAGGATAGTGATGTATCTGTAACAGGTCTAGCATGACAGTCAATTAAAAATCATTTGGAAATTATCACCCACAACTTAATTGTGTTTCTATTACAAATGTATATCAATGTATAATTTATGAATGTGTCATCATTTTCTTTCTCCACCCCACCCTATAATTGCAAATTAAAAAACTCACTAAATATTGGTATGTGAACATTTCATTAACCATGGACATTTGTCCTGTTTCAAAAATATATGCATGTCTGTTGTTGCATGTGCCCTGTTCATACCTGCAAACCTGCAAACCTGATGGCCTGTTGCCATCAATCAACCCTGCATGTTGTTTTATTGTGTATTTCCGTTCAAATAATGCATGTGATATTGATATGCCCGTTGTTCAATGGTGTTAATATCTGAGTGTCTGTTTAATGGGAATACCAATGCATGCTGTTACAACTAATTTGAATGGAATAATATGCCACTAACCCAAACTAACATAACATACTCACAAACCTAGAACGCTTGGGAAGGCAGGTCCCAGCGGACCCACCTCTCCCACCTCAGCTGGCAACTGCACCTGGCACTAGTGCCCAGGCTGGACCCTCCTCCGGTGGCCCTGTGCCACCTTCGGGTGGAAGCACTGCAGGGGATGGGGCCCATCCCACCTCTGCAAGTGTGGCCGGAGGAGCTTGCCCACTCACCCTCCAAGGTGTCCGGTCTGTGGTGCGAAGGGAGATCCAAGACTCTGTTCTTGGGCCCCTACGCCAGCTTGAGGCCCGGGTGGCACAGCTTACGGGCATGCCCGTTGTCCCGCTTGCACAGCCCCCAGCACAGCCCCGTCCTGGGCTGTGAAGGAACAGTGGCAACTGCCTATGGGTGGGGATATCAGTTCCACTGTTGCCATCTGTGGGCTCATGTGCCCTGGATATCCCAACCTCCATCCCCGTCAATTGTGTAACCCCCCCACATGTGTCATACACTGCCCCTGTATGCGTCTTGTCTGTCTTGTATGTTAACCTACCCAACCTACCTCCCCAGCTATACCGACTACCTCACCTGACATACCACTCTCACCTGATAAAAAAAACAAAAAAAGGGCACTCTGTACCCACAAAAAAATTACGCCCCATACATAGCTGTCCATGTTGCACACATGTCCGCTGGACATTGAAACTGTTAATTACAATTGGCTATACAACAGGTATTAATGTTGTCCTGACACCTCTCTCAGGGGTGTAAGGTTCCAAATGTCACACCAAATTGCATACAAATGCACAGCTGTTGCTGGGAAAGACATGGACAGCTATGGGCCTCACCTACATGCTTCCTGCAAATTCCAAGCTTGTTTCCCTACTGTTTTACCCTCTTTGTGACCCCTTTTTCACCACTTTCCTGTCACCCCTTTTTCTTTTCTTTCAAAGAAAATAGCGTGGGTGTGCGCTTGTGTGCGCGAAGCTCACTGCCAGTGCGCATGCGTGAGCTCCGCGCAAATGAGCGCAGACCTGGTTTTAAATGCTTAAAAGTGCCTTAGGCACTTTTGATTGACAGGTCCTGTACTCATTTTGAAAGAAAAATAAATACCCACTGTCAGTCTCGAACCCAGGACCTTGGTAACACTAGTCTGTATGATCTACCACTAAGCCATGAATCTCATACAAGAACATAGTGCTAAAATAAATATAACATGTAATAGTAGGAATCAATATAAAGGCAATATAGGATGTGTACTACCCAAAGCATGTCAGGTAGATTTTTAATGCCTGAATTATTGGATTCCCATACTAGTTTAGTGTTCATGGACACAGCCCTGCTAATTGTTAGCTTGTACATAATAATGTAAGGTAATGTACATATATGAAAGTATTATATGTACACACACACACACACATATATATATATATATATATATATATATATATATATATATTAATACATATGAAATATAGTGGTAGGTGTCAGTATTCACACACACTCACTACAGGAAACAGTGAAAATAAATGCAGCAACCACAATCTACAACACAGCCTGACTCCTGTGAGACTTAATAACCCTTTCAACTGCGTAAAGGTGCCTTCAGCACTTTGATTGACAGGTCCTACACTCAGTTTGAAAGAAAAATAAACTCCTGCTGTCAGTCTCGAACCCAGGACCTTAGTAACACTAGTCAGTATGACCTACCACTAAGCCATGACTCTCATACAAGAGCATAGTGCTAAAATAAATATAACATGTAATAGTAGGAATCAATATAAAGGTAATATAGGATGTGTACTACCCAAAGCATGTCAGGTAGATTTTTAATGCCTGAATTACTGGATTCCCATACTAGTTTAGTGTTCACAGACACAGCCCTGCTAATTGTCAGCTTGTACATAATAATGTAAGGTAATGTACATATATGAAGGTATGCATATGTACACATACATATATATATATATATATATATATATATATATATATATATATATATATATATATATATATATATATATATATATATATATATATTAATACATATGAAATATAGTGGTAGGTGTCAGTATTCATACACACTCACTACAGGAAACAGTGAAGATAAATGCAGCAACCAGAATCTGCAACACAGCCTGACTCCTGTGAGACCTACTAACCCCTTGAGCTGCTTAAAGGTGCCTCCAGCACTTTGATTGATAGGCCCTGTACTCAATTTGAAAGCAAAATATAAGCATACTAGTAGGCCCTACCACAAGACCATTGTAACACTAGTCTGTATGACCTAACAGTAAGCCATGACTCTCATACAGGAATATAGTGCTAAAATAAGTAGAACATGTAATAGTAGGAATGAAGATAAAGGCAATATAGGATGTGTACTACCCAAAGCATGTCAGGCAGACATTTACTGTCCCAATTACTGGATTCCCATACTAGTTTAGTGTTAACAGAAACAGCCCTGATAATTGTTAGCTAGTACCCAATAATGTCAGCTAATGTACATATATGAAAGTATGTATATGTACACACACACATATATATATATATATATATATATATATATATATATATATATATATATATATCAATACATATGAAATATAGTTGTAGGTGTCAATATGCATACACACTCACTACAGGGAACAGGTGAGAGAAATGCAGCAACCCGAATTTACAACACAGCATGAAGCATGAGAGACGTACTAACCTTCACACTCACAGAACACTGTCGACAGCATACCAGCATGGTCCACACCATTACAATCTGAAAGGGCAACGCCTATCTCACATACCCTTTTATAGCACTGTCCTGAAATCACAGTGAGACATGCAATCAGTACACAACTGGTTGCATGCAATTAGAAAATGCTGCCTTACAATTGGTGCAGAGGCCATCACATGGACCTATGCAGATACCTACAAAAGCATCCAGTACCCACACTACACACATGCAATACATTCACTGCACAAAACCGACAGAGAAAGAGAGAGAGAGAGAGAGAGACAGAGAGAGAGAAAAAAAAGAAATAAAGACAGCCAGCAACAAAACCAGCAGCAGCAGCAGCAAACAGCAAGCAGCACCACTGACACAGCAACAGCTGACACAAACACAGGTAATGCAAAGTAGCAGGTTAATACTGTGTTCACTGTGACACCTCCAAATGTATCATAGTTCACTATCTATAGGTATGTCCATGAGATAGGTTGTGTGTACATAGTCCTGATATATATACATATGTAATATTGCTGTACATGTCGTCCATACTTAAAACTTCCATAGCTTAGAACACAAGGCCAGTTATGCATATGATGCAGTAGTTCCCAGGGTCAGTAGAGGTTCCTCCTCATTGGTGTGGGACCACTGTGTATGTATGGCACTGTTCAGGTACATATCCTGTAGTATGGCCAGGGATTAATATCAGTCTGTAATGTGGTGCTATGTCCTCTAGGGGTGAATGTATCACACATCCAGGGATACCATTTTGTAACAGTGATGCTGTGTGTTCTGCAATGTTGAGGGTGGCCCTCACCTGGACATGTGAGATGATAGGGAGGTTACAGTCATCTGTGATAACTAATTCCACTTGTGTAGGAGAATGGGGGGGGGGATACCTGCACCTAAACTGTCTGCAACAATGTTGCCAATATCTGTGCATTTGGTGAATGTGAAGCATCTTACCACTGCTGACCACAGATACCTTGCCTTCATGTGAATCTGCCCTGTGCTGCAGTAGCCTCCTGCTATTGTTAAACAATGTGCCTGTATCTGTAGTCCACTGGACAGGATAAATAAGTGGTGTGCATACGGTCTGGGTTAGATATGTGTGTGCACATTACATGCACTATGTGGGATGTCTGTGGTAAGCTTTTGCAAAGGGGCCAGCAGTGTGTGTTGTGGCTTCCACTGGCCCAGTGGGCTGCATGGATAGCATCACAGTCCTAACTAGTGAATGACTGTGTAATTACATACATACATAGCAAGGTAGTGTACTGTGCTTGTGGTGTTGTTGGGATATGTATATCCAGGCTGAGTAATGTGTGTCCACATCACAGGGTTGGATGGCAACACACATACAGTATGTAGGGATGAACACCCAGAGTGTTACAGACGTGTTGCCTGTGCAGAAATATCTGGCCATTACCTGCACATCCCCCACAACACACACACATGCAACATATGGCAGAAGTACTATAGCAGTACACATAGGTTCATAGGTTCATACTAGGCTATTTGCCCTAGGGCACTGATAAGCCTAGTAGAATGTGTTTGTCTTTTGCCACCCAATTAAAATTTATGTTGCTATGCCCTTTTCCGAGGTTAGTATACTGTGCCTCTGTCTAACAGTGACATAGAAGTGATGCCCGGGGTACAACTATGATCTCCATCCACTCATCCAGATTCCTATGGAAGAGAGTCAATGAGGGACTCTGCCAAACCTGTACTGTGAGTTCAATACAGAGTGAAGGGAGCCTCTGGGTTAGGAATATGTCCCTCCAGCATGTCCTATTTATGTCAGTGCTAACGTTCAGGTCTCCTGAGCATGTGGCTGTATGGGAGTTTGATTTCCTGAGGTGCAGCATGTCCATTACTTCTGGGTTGGACATGGCTGTATATGGCAGGCACAGATTGCCTCTGAACAGGCAGTATGCCACTGAGTCCAGCTGGATTTTCTTTAACTGGGCAGCATATGGCATCTGTTTGAGCCCTTTGATCCTCCTGATGAGGTACTGTTGGGCTTTTCCAGTTGCTGTAGGTGTCTGGTTAGGTACATCCCAAAAGGGGCATTGTACTCAATTATAGGCCTGATGATGGATGAGTAAAGAGGCATAATGACCTCCCCTGCCGTACATGTGAATCCCTTCATGATTAGCTGGGCTATATAACATGTCTTTCAATCCACGTTGGCCACGTGGTTGACAAATGACAGATTGCTATCAAGTTTGTTCCCCAGGTCCCCAATTACGTCTTCTGTACTCAATGGCTTAACACCTATGTGGTACTTTGCCACCAATGTGGAGGTGTGGGAATCTTCGATGAATATTGCTACTCCCCCTCCTTTGTTGTTTGGTCCAAGTGTTGGGGCCGACAAGAATGGTAACATGTATAACTTGGTAGTGCTGGTGTGCTCCTGGGAAACCTGAAACAGGTTTCTGTTACTGCACAGATATCGATGTCCATAATGCTAAGTAGAGTTTTGAGTGCATGTATTATGAGGTCTAGACTTCTGGTGTTGAGTAGCATTACTCTTAGTTCCTCATCCTTTGTGATACGTATGGATGTGGGTTTGCCTTATGAGCCTTGCCTAGTAAAGGCACTATGGGTGTAGCAAGAGCCTCTGCCAAAATCCAGAAGCCCAGGGGTGACAGGTGCAAGCTATCCCTAGCAAAGCATCGTGGCCTGTACAGCATATCACCCCAAGATGACAGGCATTGGCTCACCTGTGAATGACACCAGTACTTCAGTCAATTGTTGAAAGTGATCATCTTGCCTTGATATTGTGGCATCATTCGTGGTGAGGGAAAGATGCTACTCAAGGTCAGGGTCATACTGTCTCGGGCTACATGCTCAGAGAGCTCCTTTCTGTCTCATGTCATGTAGTCCAGGGAGGTATGTGTCAGGTCATTCACACCAGCATGGGCAATGAGTGAGTTATACTTGTACTTGCCTTGGAGTTACTTGAGTGTTTGTGTTATGTGGCGGGTCGTAGTGCTCAACACGCTGCACACTGTGACCCTCTCCTCATTAAGCCTGGTGAACGTGATGTCAGTGTGCCTGATGATAGAGGCACCTATTACAAGTGTATGAGGTGTGTTATTTACTGTTAAGGGCTGTGAGTGTTCAGCACATTGGCTTTGTGAGATATGTGTTGCACGTGTTTGTTTTTGTGGTAGTGGTTGCTTGGGTGTCTGCTTTGGAGGTCCCTGCTGCTTAGGCAGATCTTTATTCTGAGCCTCCGAGTATGTGTTTGTGTGATTATGTGTTTGTTTTGCTGCCGTGGTAGGTCTATGTGAGACTGGAATTGTAGTGAGTGTGGTTTCCTTCTCCACCTGACTGGTTATGGCAGTATTAAGTAGAGAGAGCCTAGCCTCCAGTTTGGTATATGGTTGCATCACTCACATGTGTTTGAATGTGTTGTTAGGAGGAGGGGGTTGTCTGTGTACATGCGGCTGTTATGACATTGCCTCTGGATTACCACACTCACCAGCTGGACTGAAGATGAGATTGACAACTGACCTGTGGACATGCTAGAATACTATTGTGAATTCTGTAATAATTGAAAACAAGGTCCAGTGGGGAGTGAGGGTGTACTGATATTACCTACTACTGCTGACTGATATAATAGCTTCAGTGAGCAAGTGCCAGGTAACTTAAGTGCAATGTGTTACAATCAAGTAAATGCAAAAACAACAAGCAGTCACTTGCTGTCAAGTGTAACAAGGAAATATGTACAGTAAGCAATGCAGATATCAGTAGTGATTCACAGAAGTGCTGAGAAGCTGTGTATTATGTGGAAGTAGCGTACCAGTGAAATAACAAGCTAACAAATAACAAGCATATAAACCAAGCTAGATTCAGGAGGGTTGGATTTAGTGTATGCTACAGCAAACAAGGTGTACCAATGTCAGTAAGATACAGTTCAAATATGCAGGCATTATACACCTGAAACCAGAAGTTCCCAGCTATGAATGGCAGAGTACAGCCTATTCTCACACAAGAGTGCAGACCACAAACCTTGTTAATGTTAAATAACTGGCCTGAAGGCCAACTGCTTATACCAGAACTAATACACTTGGACACTGGGCTCTCAATCAGCAGTTCCCAACTTAGAAGGATGAAAGCTATGTGTCCTGCCACCACAGTGCTTGCCACAAACCTCCCTAATGTAAAACAACTGGTCTGAAGGCCAAGTGCTTAATCCAAAAGACTTAGAATGATAGCTACACTTTAATCAAGTTACAACCAAGCAGTAATAAGTACAATTTAATACTCCCTGTATAGAATGTGTACCATATATTGCTGACATACTCTGCTGATAACCTGTTTGTGTACTTTTCCAGGGGAATATGGCTCCGAAAAGGAACCCTGCATATTCTGCTGCAGAGGACGAACTGATCCACCAGAGCCTGGTGCGTGACTATGACATCCTGTTTTCACGCACCACCCAGAATCAGCAGGAGAGGTCTGCACTGTGGCAAAACCTTGTCAGCAGGATAAATGATGTTGGCATGCATGATAGGACATATGAGCAGGTGAGACATTACTGCAATGATTTGATTAGAAATGTCCGCCAGCGTGCTGCAGATATCCGCAGGCAACAGGTTGCCACAGGTGGGGGGGTGGCCACACATCCCCCCCTCACCAGACAGGAGGGGCTACTGCTAAGTGTTGTGGATCCAGCCCCAGAACAACAACAGCATCAGACGTGCATCATGATGGAGGTTGGATCCACACAGCAGCAAGACACCGAGCGTGCAGGTAAGATGCCATATTTATTTATTTATTGTTATTTATTTTACATTTGTTGACCGGTCTAGTCTAGCTGGATATATGTCCATTTTCAGTAGAGGCCTGGGGAGAAAAGCTCCACACATAACATAATAAAGGCAGACAGACAAGTTGTTAATAAAGACATACAAAATAATAGAAATATAAATCAACTTGTTAATAAAATCAACAAACATTTAAGGAACTCAAACAGTTTAAACTCATACACAATGTTCTGTCGGTTTCAAAGCAATTTTACCTAAAACATAAAGGTTATGCAATAAGGCAAAAGCCATATAGATAACAGTTAAAGCTCAGAAGGGTAGAAAAGTAGAAGGAGTATGAAAGATAAAATAATAGGGAAGAGGCAGGAGTCAAGAAGAGAAGAGAGGAAAAGAAGGAAGACAGTCAAGAGGAGGTGGGAGAGATGGGAGAAGTAGGTCAGAGCATAGAAGGACAGCAAGGGAAATGACACAGGGTAGAAGCTAGTTTTTACGCACAATGAGGGGTTAAAGGTAAAGAGAGGGTGGGAAGAGGAAAGTTAGCCTGGAGTACTACAAGAACAAAGCCAGTGGTTTTGGAAGTACAGTTTGAGTTGTTGTTTGAAGAGAGGTAAGGGTGAGATTAGAGTTAACTCCTTGTATGTACATATGACTGTTCTGTACACTGTTACTTCATGCATGCATAAGGTGTGCACGTGGTATGTATCTGTCATCATGATATGTAATTGTGCATGTGTGATACTGACATTATGAGCAGCTGATGTGTATAAGGGAACTAGTGTACTACTGTACTGTATCATATGCAAAACAAATGGCACACTTGTGCCCACTGACATTACTTTCTTCATATTTCCAGGTCCCTCCCATCTAGCAACGAGGCAGGCCATACATGCTGGTGAGTGTGTTTAACATTACCTGCAAAACAATTTATAATACTAGTAAGAGTAGTGTAACTCAGTACTGATGTGTGTGTGTACTGTGGGGTGTGCATGTGTGCAAGTGTACCTGTGCCCATGTGTGCATGTGTGTGTGTGTGTCCATGAGTGCATGTGTCCATTTCTGAATGTGTGCATTAGTATTGAAGTGCATCACTGTCAAATATGTGTTGAGACTGTAATCTGTGTTCCCTTTTTTCCTCCCATAGGTTCTGGTGCTGCTCTGGTGACCTGCAGCAGGGAACCTGAATCTTGTGCCCCAGGTACTGATGATGATGAAATGTCTATAATGGTGCAGGAAGGTGTGTCTGGGTCCGCCATTGGTCAGCCAATTGACAGTACACAGCTGTCAACCCCTTCAATGCGCACAGTCATCCTGCCGTTACATCCTTTGTCACCATTGTCCCTAGGTGATGGACAGTATGCATTGGGCATAGATCAGGGTAATGTGGTACCTGTGGTACATGCATCCCCACAAAGCAGCCATGAGCAGGGTCCTCCAATGGTACCATGCAGACAGTCGCCCATGGGTTCTCGTGGGGGCATCCGTGGCCGTACTGCCTCTGGCCGACGTGCCCAAGGAGGTATGTCAACCTCCACTATGTTCCAGACTGTTATGCAGACACAGGCGCATATGGAAAGGTACACCAGACAGGGTCTGAGGGAGCTGAGAGCATGTCGCACAGCCATAACAGACGGCATGCGTGACATTGCGAATGCTATTCATAACTTCACAGATGTCGTTGGCAGACGTTGTGGGGACATACAACAGCTGCTCCACAACCAGATGTCCATGGACCAGGGTGATGGTGTGCGTTTGCGACGTCGACGTGGCCGTATGCCAGCAACAGCACCAGCTGGCAGTGGCCGCGGACGACAACAGGCCCACTCACGCACCTCGAGTGCCAGCACCAGCCCCAGCAATTCTGGGTCTGTGCTGTCATCAGGATGCCCCAGGAGACCACGTGCACGTGGCTCTGGACAGTCCCAACAGGGAACTGTGTCCAGTCAACACACCCCCGCTTCCGATGACAGTACCCAGTCTGGGTTAGTACCGGATACGGTCCGTAGCACCCCTGCCAGGCACAGGTACCAAGTCCGTGCCCACAGACACTGATCTGGATGACCTGACAGGTGCAGTCTGTGGCTGTCCACAAAACCCTGTACATGGCAGCCATTATGTGGGACTGTGTGCGTGCTTACACACATGCAGAAATTTAACACCTAGGGCAAACACATACACACACACACTGCACCAACACTGGTCCACCCTGTACTGCTGCCCCTCACAAACACACATACACACACATGTCAATTGGTGTTACCAGTGGCTGGCTTGGGCATACCTAACCCACACCCTGTGCATATGATGACACTGTGCCACCTCCTGCATACTACAACATCGGTGCAGGAAAAGGTAAACATGTTGCTGATGCACAGGGTGACTACATAGATGTGTATAAGTAGTAACATGTTGGTAACTGTTCACTGTTCCACTATGATTTTTTGTATATCCCAGCATTCCTGCTGCAGTAACTGTATGAATGTCCTGAATTGTTATCTGCACCCATACTACTTACCAAAGTGTACCAGCTGCACACCATCACATGCTACCATTGACTATGGGAATGTGCATCATGTGCTGTTATGTAGATTCAGCTATATGTATCTGTTCTGTCACACATGCATTTACACACACCCTGCTACCCCCACACATGCACATGCTCACCTGCCATTTCCATTATTTATTACCCTACATGAGTAGCTGTCGATACATGACAGGTACACATTTGAAAAGTGCACTATGTGGATTACTACCGATTTCCTCCTCTCTACCTGTACTCACAGGGTGCAGGCAACCTCATTAGTTTAAAAGTGTAATGTGCATCAGGTACTGTGGTACCCTGATTGCCACCTCAAACATGTTTTCCATACGGAAATGCACACACAGAAACATCCCACATCCACACACTTGCCACATTCAGGCTTCAAAACACTATCTAGGTATATTGTGGTACATGTGCATGTTACAGTAGCATGTAGCACTATACTGAGTACTGGCAGTTGTCTGTTGTCATGTTGTTTGTATAGGGTAAAAGGATTGTTCGTTTATCCTACTTCGTTTTGTGGACATTACTTGAAGAACTGTTACCTTACATGCATTATTGGTACCAACACCTTCTCTTTTGTTGTTTTGTTTGTATAGGGTGCTGTCAACATCACTGTTTGTTAAGGGAAATGTGCACCCTGCAGTGCATAGCCCCATTTGGCAAAAGCCACATCCCACCCCCAGTATTGTGCACACACACTAACCCCACCCACACTAAAACACATACATCCCATTTGCAAGAGTCAAACCCCTACCTAACTGTGTTATGACACTAGAGACAGACACATTAGCAGAGTGTGCAATTTGCATTAGTGGGAGAAATCCTTTGTAATGCTGTACTTAGAGGGTGCTGACATCATCTGTGTTTAGGGAGAGGGATGTGCACCCTGTAGTGTGTTCTCCCAGTTGGCAAAAGGCACTTTTCCCTCACAGCATTATGCACACACACAAACCCCACTCATACTAACACACATACATTCTTTTTGCAGGATTCAAACCCCTACCCAACTATGTTATAACACTGGAGAAAGACGCATTAGCAGAGTGCGCTATACGAATTATTGGTGAATTTTAATTCAGGTAATATAGTTATAGAGTGCTGACATCAGCAGTGTTTAAAAAGGGGAATCTGCATCCTGTAGTGTACTGTCACAGTTGCTAATAGGGGCATTTCCCACACACATCGATGTGTTTGAGGTTTGCATATGTGGGGGATCCAGTACTCCAGTGTGATTAGTATATGGTTCGATTGCAACAATGAGGGATATACTTCAAGTGGTGAGCATTTTGTACTCATGTTTGTGATGATCAGGTCTAGTATATCTGCCCCTCTTGTGAGAATGTTGACTACCTGTTCCATAGCTACAGAGTTTCTGAACTATGGGAACCCTAGAGCTTGGGTATTGTGGCTTGAGTAATGTTCACAGTCTATGTTTGGGTAGTTGACATCACCCAGTATGATGGTGTTTGCAGAGAAATCTATACTCTCCTGTGTCAGCATGAAGGCTGTGTGGGATTCCTGTGTTTGAGAGGGTGCTGTAAGAGCTCCTCTGTGTCTCTTTCCATGTGGTCCAGGGAGGTACATCTCAGGTTGTTCACACCAGCATGGACAATGACTGCCTCATACTTGTACTTGGTGTGGAGTGACCTGAGTGCTTGTGTTATGTGGCACATTCTATCACCCGACAGGTAGCTAAATGTGACCCTCACCTTGCTCAGTCTGGAGGGTGGGACGTCAGTCAACAGCTCATGTCAAGCATGTTCACACTCCTCATAAATGATGTGGAAACCTTCAAAGCCCCCAGGCCTGTTGAAAATATGGACCAGACTGCAGATACCTGTATAAAGGCATTCTATGGACACATTCAGGAATACATGGATCATGCAATCACACATGAAAGCAAGACCCAATCCTCCAAAGGCAGACGTCCTGTGTGCTGGACACCAGCCATAAACAAACTATACAAGAGAAGGATGAAGCTACTACATGATACAACAAACTCCCAAAATGTGAAGGCATCACTGATGAGTATTAGAAGACAACTACAGGCACTCATAAGATTGTCTAAGGCCATCTTTGAGAGAAGATTCCACAAGACACTGAGGATAATCACAAGGCTTTCTGTAGTTATGTTAGGAACCTGGGTGGTAATACCCAGATATGCTCAGAGGTAGTCCAAGATGTTGCACAAAATACCAAACACACAGACATTGCCATCATCCTAGTGGACAGGTTCACTGCTACCTTCTCCCCCCCTCCACACCAAAAGGGCAAATATGTCTCCCAGCAGAGTGCTGCCCCCCCTGACATCTCAGATGCTCAGGTAAGAGCTGCCCTCTCCAAAGCAATAAACACTGCATCAATGGGACCAGACAGTGTCCCAGGCTGTGTCCTACATGAACCCCAAGAAGAGCTACACCCAGACATAACACTACTGTTCAATCCCAGCCTTACTACACGATATGTCGCCAAAGAGTGGCGTACAGCAACAGTGGTCCCTCTACATTCAGGTGGTGCCTTAATGGATCCTGGACACTATTCGCCCCATACATCTGAATAGCTTGGTCTGCAAAACTATGGCAAGGATCATCATGAACCTCATAAATATAGATATTGGGGACCTACAGACATGTCACCATACACAGTTTGGCTTTCTTAATGGCAGATCCTGCCTCTCAAACCTGTTTGATTTCTTTGAAACAGTCACCAAGGCCACTGTCAAGGGGAAGGTGGTCTACACAGCCTACCTGGACCTTGCATAAGCCTTTGATACAATACCCCACTTGTGCATTCTAGAGAAGCTCACCAGTGTACATATTAACCCCTATGTCACTATGGTTATTGCACAGTGGCTCAAGGGCAGAACACACATGGTCAGAATTGCTGGAGCCATGTCAGCCTCAAAACCAGTTACAAGTGGTGTCCCACAAGGCTCAGCCCTGGGATCTGTCTTGTTCAGTATATATTTATCAGAGGTACAGGCCAACATGGAAGTACTGTGGCTGAGCAAGTCACAGATGACTGCAAACCGGATGCCATAATCAACTCTCCAGCTAACACACGCATCCTCCAAAAGGGCCTCTTGGAAACACACGACTTGTGCCACAGCCATGGCCTCAAGCTGAATGCCAAAAAGCATATAGTCATCCCCTTTGTCAAACACAAAGTGACCACAAAGTACCACATATGTGTTAATCCATTAAGTGCAGATGAAGGAATTATGGACCTTGGGGTACACAGGTTGATAGCATTCTTCCATTTGACAACAACATGGCCAAAGTGGTTAGGAAAACATTTTATATGGGCTACATCATCATGAAGGGATTCACATGTAGATCAGGGGAGGACATTGTGCCTCTTTACACATCCCTCATCATGCCCATAATTGACTACAATGACCCTGTCGGCATGCACCTTACCAGACACCTGCAGCAACTGGAAAGACCACATACGTACCTCAACAATAGGATCAAAGGGCGCAAACAGATGCCACATACTGACTGGGCAATCTGTGCCTGACATATAAAGCCATGTCAAACCCTGACTTAATGACCATGCTGCACCTCAGAATATCCAGATCCCATCAGGCTACACGCTGGAAAGACTTGAACCTCAGGAGTGATATACATAGGACATGCTGGAGGGACACATTCATAACTCAGAGGCTCCCTTCATTCTGGAATATTATCCCAATAGAGGTTAGGCAGAGTCACTCAGTGACTATCTTCAAGAGAGATATTAATGACTGGATGTGACATTGTAGGTTTACCCTGGGTATCACTTATGTGTCACTGTTAGACAGAGGCACAGTATACTAACCTTGGAAAAGGGCATAGCAAGATAGATTTACAATGCATGGTGAAAACCACACACATTCTGGCTAGGTGTATAAATGCCCTAGGGCAGATATCCTTGTATGAACCTATGGACCTATGTATCTTGTTCACCATTGGCCCTATATGCTGTTAATCACCAATGCAATCTCAATACTATGGTAGCATGTGCAAAGGTCAGTTGTCAGTCACCTCTATGGTACAGTTGTGGAATATGTGAGTCATGTAGTAATGTCATAGCTGCCACATGTACACAGTCAACGCTATCCCCTACCCATGGATGTACAACACATGTATGAGATGGAAACACATGGCCAAACTGTGGACTAAGCACTCTGAACCCAGTACTGGCATAACCTGTCAGGTGGCATAAAATACTACAGTGACTGCAATACCAGTCTGATGTAGACCTACACTGACAGCAATACAAGCACGGAAATACACCGGGCCATTCGTGGAGCCTAAGGATAGCATCCTGCCTGAGTGGCAGACACCTCTGCAGCTGGCACACAGGCATACGTCAGGCCTGAACAAGCACGCATAACACATAGCACACAAATCCTGTGTGCCAAACAAGCACAGTCTGTACAGCTATACAACACTACTGCTGCGGTTGTGTTAGGTACTTTTATTGTCCAGTACAGTGAGGTCATGCTCACCAGGCTGGACAAGGTGAAGGTCACAGTGATATGCTCATGGGGCACTATGGTCCACCACATAATACAAGCATACAGGTCAGTCAGATGCATGGACACATATGACTCAGTCATTGTCCATGCCACTACAGCTGATGTGTGATGTCCCTCACTGGGATACATGATAGGGAACATGGAAGGGCTCACTGAGCAAGTGACACAGGCTGGTAGAACCCTGACCTTGGTTGGCATCAGACCCTCACCAGGGATGCTGACATATTACTGAATGCTAATGAATTACTGTAGCTACAACACCCTAGCTGAATGGTTCTTAGCATGTGGTCACTGCATTGCTATGGAACAACATCTTACCACTCCCACAACAGGTGAAAACATGCAGCACCTGTTCATCAACAGCATATAGACTATATGCCCCAGACCAGGTGTGTATCCCTCACTACTAGGTTGATAGCATCTACATCTCACACTGTATATACACATCCCACATGCAGCACCTGCACAGAAGACCACAGTCATAATGTTACCCTGTGCAAATACCATGTATTCACATGTGGCAGGCATCACACATGGTAACTATTGAAGGTTACAGGTACATATGTGTATTTGGCACACACATACATCATGTGTGCATTGCCATAACTGGTTTAATCGATGACATGCATTATTGTGAGAAACAACCTGCACACATGGGCATTCTGTGTGGGCAAAACACACGTGACATGTCTGGAATCAAATGCCATAAATAATTGTGATATTGTTTAGAAAGGGGTATGTGCATCCTGTAGTGTGTTTTTCCAGTTGCCAAAAGGGATGGCTCTTTCATACATACTTACCCCTCTTTACACACATTTGGTGGATTCAAACCCCTACCTAACTATGTTATGACACTAGAGACGGACGCATTAGCGGAGTGTGCTATTCACATTATTGTGAGATTTCTTTTCTCCTGATATACTTATAGGGTGCTGACATCATCGGTGTTTAGAAAGGGGAATGGGCATCCTGTGGTGTGTTTTCACAGTTGCCAAAAGGGATGTTCCTTTCATACACACTTACCCCCCTTCATACACACTTGCCCCTTGCTGGATTCAAACCCCTACCTAACTATGTTATGACACTAGAGATGGACACATTAGCAGAGCGCGCTATTCGCATTAGGGGGAGATTTCTTTTCTCCTGATATACTTATAGGGTGCTGACATCATCGGTGTTTAGAAAGGGGAATGGACATCCTGTGGTGTGTTTTCACAGTTGCCAAAAGGGATGTTCCTTTCATACACACTTGCTGGATTCAAACCCCTACCTAACTATGTTATGACAGTAGAGATGGACGCATCAGCAGAGCGCGTATTCGCATTACTGGGAGATTTCTTTTCTCCTGATATACTTATAGGGTGCTGACATCATCGGTGTTTAGAAAGGGGAATGGACATCCTGTGGTGTGTTTTCACAGTTGCCAAAAGGGATGTTCCTTTCATACACACTTACCCCCCTTCATACACACTTGCTGGATTCAAACTCCTACCTAACTATGTTATGACACTAGAGACGGACGCATTAGCAGAGCACTCTATTCACATTACTGGGAGATTTCTTTTCTCCTGATATACTTATAGGGTGCTGACATCATCAGTGTTTAGAAAGTGGAATGAGCATCCTGTGGTGTGTTTTCACAGTTGCCAAAAGGGATGTTCATTTCATACACACTTACCCCATTCACACACACTTACTGGATTCAAACCCCTACCACATCATCAGTGTTTAGAAAGGGGAATGAGCATCCTGTGGTGTGTTTTCACAGTTGCCAAAAGGGATGTTCATTTCATACACACTTACCCCATTCACACACACTTGCTGGATTCAAACCCCTATCGAACTATGCTATGATACTACAGATGGACGGATTAGCAGAGCGCACTATTCGGATTACTGGGAGATTTCTTTTCTCCTGATATACTTATAGGGTGCTGACATCATCAGTGTTTAGAAATGGGAATGAGCATCCTCTGGTGTGTTTTCACAGTTGCTAAGTGGAACATTTGGACTAAGTGTGTGAGCAGGCCCAGTTCAGCCTTCCCATGGCATGTTGTGTGAAAGATGTCTCATTTATCAAAGTGTGTGAGCATGCCCAGTGTGAGCTTTCCATATGTTGAACTCTGCAGCCCATCACATTTGGGGATGAGTGTGACCTTCAACAAATATCTCCAGTTTATGGTTGTGTGTTCTGTGCCATGTTGTGTAGTTACTGTCCAAATGCTTTTTGTGTGAACACAACAGGGATTATACTGTGCCTGCAGGTTTTGCATGGGATACTTTGCATACAATTGTCAACATCCGGTCATACTGACCTAACACTGTAGTACTGTATAGTGTAGTGGTGCAGTACTTTCACTGTGGTGGACAGTATCCTGGGCTTTAGTCCTATCACTGCTTTACATTTCCATAGTGTGCACAACAGCCTGGTTAGGGTCCAGTTGTGCACATCTGCACAAAGGCGGTGCCTCTATGGACCCTGGTAATTACCACCCCATAAGCTTAACAAGTCTAGTCTGCAAAGCTATGGAGAGGATCATAATGGAGCTCATAAACAAAGATATAGGGGACATGCAGACATTGGACCCGTCCCAGTTTGGCTTGGTCAAGGGCAGATCATGCCTTTTGAACTTGGTCGACTTCTTCAAAACAGTCACTAAGGCCATTGATGAGGGAAGGGCAGTCCATACAGCCTACTTTGACCTTGCAAAGGCTTTCGACACAATACCCCACTCGAGTATTGTAGAAAAACCTACCAACATAAATGTAAACCCATATGTCACAAGATGGGTTGCAAACTGGCGTAAGGACAGGACCCACAGGGTTAGAGTTGCTGGCGCTATGTCAGACTCCAAGCCGGTCACAAGTGGTGTCCCACAGGGCTCAGTCCTTGGCCCCCTATTGTGCGTCATCTACTTCTCAGAAGTACAGGCCAACATGGGAGGACTTTGGCTGACAAAGTTTGCAGATGACTGCAAACTGGGCACCATGGTGGACAGTGCATCAGACACGGATATCCTTCAGAAGGGAATCACGGAAACTGATAGCTGGTGCCAGAGCCATGGCCTGACATTAAATGCCAAAACATGTATAGTCATACCCTTCGGGAAAAGCAAGGTAACCCCAAGCTACCATATAGGTGGCAATCCTCTAAGCACATAGGAGGTTATCATGGACCTGGGGACCCAGGTTGACAGTGGCCTTTCTTCTGACACTCACGTTGCTAACGTGGCTAGAAAGACCTTCTACATTGCCCACCTGATCAGGAAGGGATTCACATCCAGATCTAGTGAGGTCATTGTTCCCCTGTACTCTTCACTTATCAGACCAATGATCCAGTACAATGCCCCATTCTGGATGTATCTCACCCAACATCTGCAGCAATTGGAGAGACCCCAAAAGTCCCCCACCAAAAGGATAAAGGGACTCCAACATCTGTCATATGCTGCCAGATTGAAGACACTCCAGCTCTATTCAGTCACATACCGTCTGCTCAGAGGTGACATGTGCCTGACATGCAAGGCCATGTCCAACCAGGAAGTAATGGACATGCTCCACCTCAAAACCGCCACATCCACCAGAACCACTAGGGCAAGTGACTTAAACCTTAGCAGGGATATAAGTAGGACATATTGGAGGGATAGATTTATCACTCAGAGACTCCCTATGCTGTGGAATACAATCCCGGTCTATGTGAGGCAGAGCACCTCGCTGGCTCTGTTCAAGGGGAATCTTGACCTGTGGATGGGAGATCATAGGTTTACCCCGGGGATTGTCTCTGTGTCACTGCTGGACAGAGGCACGACAAACTAATGGGCACAGTATTGTTTCCATATAAGGGGTGGCATACGCCACAAAACTCTGGGCTAGGCTTATAACTGCCTTAGGGCAGATAGCCTAGTATAAACCTATGAACCTATGAACCTATCTGACCATGTTGCATTATGTTCAGATATGAACTACTTACAACAGCCTCATCCAACATCAGTAGTGTATTCCACAACATAGGTGTACATTGGCAAACACTACCAATGTGCCCTAGGCCATTTCTAATGCTAGTCAGAGAGTGTGTTTGTCCTTCGACACATTGTAAGTGTAGTTTGCCATGACATATGTCTTGTTTAGTATACTGTGCCTCTGTCTACCTGTGACATAACATTGATACCCAGGGTAAACCTACCATCTCCCATCCACTCATTAAGATTCCTGTTGAGGAGAATCAATGAGTGACTCTATGGATAACCTGTACTGGTAGTTTACTCATGCGTGAGGGTGGCTTCTGTGTTATGGATAACGCAGTACAGCTTGTCCTATGTATGTCAGTGCTGGGGTTCAGGTCCCTCATGTGCATAGCACACTGCCATTCAGATTGTCCAAGGTGCAACATGTTCATTGATTCCAGCTTGGACATGGCTTTCTACATCAGGCACAGCTTGCGTCTGGGTGGCCAGCATGGCAGTATGTGGAGTTGCACTCTGTTTAATCAGGCAACACATTACATGTGTTCAAGCTCTTTGATACTCCTGGTGAGGTACTGTTGTGGACTTTACAGTTGATGGAGGTGTCTGCTGAGGTACACCCCACAGGGGCTGTTGTGGTCATTTGTAACGCTGATGAAGGATAACTGCAGAACCACAATGACCTCCCTTATCTAGATGTCATAACCTTCATGATTAGGTTGGTATATGGATTGTTTCTGTTAACACTACAGCCACATGTTTGTCCAATGCAGGATGTCTATCACCTTGTGTACCCAGGTCTGTCATTACATGTTAAGTATGTAATGGGTTAACACCTATGTGGTAATTGGTGGTCACTTACTGTATATCCACAGAGGTTGACTATACAGTTTTCTCCATTTAACATGCTGACATGGCTATGGCACGGTTGTCTGTTTCTATGTGGCCCTTTTGTGGGATGCTTGTGTCAGCTGGAGTGTCAGATATGTTAGGCGGTTTGTAGTCCTCTGCAAACATGTTCAGGCACAGTCCTTACATGTTGGCCTGTACCTATGGGGCATATATACCAGACGGGGAAGGTCCCAGGACCAGGCTTTGTGGGATACCTGTTATATGTGGTTTGTAGTCTGACATGGCTGCAGCATGTCTGACCATGTCAGTTCTGTCGTTGGTCTGGTTTGCAACCCCTCTAGTGACATTGGGGTGTATATATAAGCTGGTGAGCATATCCATATTGAACACATAGGGTATTGTATGGAAGGCTTTGCAAGGTCCAGCTACACTGTGTGGACCACATTGCCCTCATCAGTGACCTCGATCACTGTTTCAACTGAGTCACACATGTTTAGGGGCGGGGTCTGCACTTCATAAACCCACACTGGGTAGGGTCGGGTGTCAATAGATCCCCATTATCGTTATGTCTGCGGTACATGCTGATCCTTTCCATAGCTGTGCAGACCAAACTGCTCAGGATTCTGTGGTGGTTGTTTTTAGTATCCATTCAGGCGACACCTTTCTTGAGAACAACCATTGTTGCTGTACACTGCTCTTTGGGTACATATCCTGTGGTAAGGCTGACATAATGTCAGGGAGGCAGCAGTCTGCTGGGAAAGATATTTGGAATTATGAGGGGGGGGGGTTTGCACTGCACCTGTCAGGATGTATGTTGGCACACGTGTGTGTGTTTGGTATGTTGTTTGTAATATTTGTGTGATCCAGAGCATATCCAGGAATTCACAACACACTTACTACCATCAGTTGCAGCAGCCTTGGGGTTATCCTTAGTGTCCTGTACAATTTGTATCATAATAGGTTCATAGGTTCATACTAGGCTATCCACCCTAGGGCATTTGTAAGCCTAGCCACAGTGCGTGTGGCTTTTGCCACCCCTTGCTATGTGAATATTATGGCCATTTACGATTTACTTAGCTATGCCTCTGTCGGGACATGACACAGTAAAGACCCCCAGTGTACATCTACAATCATCCATCCATTTTGCTAACTTCCTGTTGAAGAGTGTCAGTGAGGGGCTCTGCCTAACATGTAGTGGTATTCTGTTCCAGGGTGTGGAGAGACTCAGGGTTAGGTATCTGTCCCTCCAGCGCATCCTATTTGATTATGTGTTAAGGTTGACATCTGTGACTCACACAGCTCCGATGGCTTTGGTTTTCTGGGGTGGAGCATGTCCATTACTTCTGTGTTGGACATGGACTTGTACAACAGACATACAATGCCTCTGTGTAGGCAGTATGTGACTGCATTCAGCTGTGGTGTCTACAGCCAGGCAGCATATGAGATATATTTGAGACCCTTTCTGACTCTTGCTGAGGTACCTTTGAGGTCTTTCTAACTGCTGCAGGTGCCAGGTAATGTACATCCCAAATGAGGCATTGTATTACAATATGGTCTGATAGGGGAACAGTATAGGGGCACAATGACCTTTGTTGACGTAGATGTGAATCCTTTCATGATACAGTGTCCAATATAGACAGTCTTCCTAGACAAATTGGTGATGTGACTGTCACATAACAGGTGACTGTCCACTTGTGTCACTAGGTCCCTGATTACTCCTTCCACACATAATGGTTTACCACCAATGTAGTGATTTGTGTGTACCTTGTTTTGTATTTGGTGGTACATTCATACTGTCCACTGTCTTCAGGACAGTGGGGTGGGGTTCCTGTGTGTGAGAATGTGGTCTGTAGCATGCTACAGACTGTACAGCAGTCTTGCCTACAGTTAGTTGCACATGGGTGGACTGCAATGACATAAGCATTGTCAGTTAACTGGACGTATGGCTGTCTGTGCTGAATATGGATACTCACCCTCCTTTTATGTTTTGTTACAGGTTTTGTGGCCATAACACATGATATGTGGTATTACCTGGTAGTGCTGGTGTACTGTCACGAGGCTTGCAGCAGGTTTCTATCACTGGACAGACATCAATATTCTCCATACTGGGGAGGGCCTCAGGAGCATGCATATTGAGGTTTACACATCTGGCATTGATCAGCATTACCCTTCTGTTTCTTTCCAGTTTTGTTTTCTATGGTGGTGGGTTGGTCTTTTCGGCCTTGCCTATGGAAGGATCTCTGTAGGTTGCAAAAGCCTTAGGCAATATCCAGACGCTCATGGGTAACAGGTGCAAGCCATCCCTGGGACAGCAGCATGTCTCACTATGGAGTCACCTATTACAACTGTATCAGGCATGTTGGTTCTCCTTCTGTCCTGTGACTGTTTGGCACACCAGCTTTGTGTACTATGTGTTACATGTGCTATGTCTGGAGGTTGTTTTATTGGGTGTCTGCTTTGGAGGCTTGTGTTGGTGTTGTGTGTTTGTAATTAGGGCCTCTGGGAATGTTTTTGTGTTTATGTGTTTGGTTTACAGTCGTTTTAGGTCTATGTGGGACTGGGTTTGTGGTGTATGTGGTTACCTTGTCCTCTTGACTAGTTTTGACAGTACTGATTTGGGGGTGCTCAGGCTCCGGTTTGGCTACCTGGTTGTGTCTATCACATACATTTGTATTTATTGGGGTGAGTTGTTGTTGTGTGTGTACTTGGGACAGGTGCCACATTGCCACTGGATTCACAGATTCTACTTGTTTTGCCTGGCCTTAGTGGATTGTATGTGTGGACACATTTTATTGCCATACTAGTGATCACTGATTACTTCACTTTTCATGTTTGATCTATCATGTGGTAGCTTCCTCATTCTCTTCAATGGTTTAGTACTTGCTGGAGTCCAGCATGCCAGATGCCTGGGTGTATGGCATTGTGTCTTGTTGTTTGTGATTGCAGACTCCACGCACTCTTGGCTGTGTTCATGGTATGCCTGTATAACATGTTCTGCAGTGTGTCCCATATTCTGGACCTGCAAAGGGCTTTTCATGGATTCCACATTGGTTTGTAGGGGTGCAAGCTATGCTTTATACATGTGTTTCACTGTGGTAATCTAGCCAGGGACTGGGGTCGGGATGTGTAACTACAGTGTGATTACTCTATGGTCTGGTCTTACCAGTGAGGGATACACTTCTCATCTTGACATCCAGTACACATATTTCTGATTATCACATCCAGTATGCTTACCCCTCTTGTGGAAGTGTTACATTTGCATGTCCATTTTGTTTGATGGATTCTGGGAAATTGTCTACACTTGTGTCAGTGCTAGTATAATACAAAGAGTATAGTGACAAACACCTCAAAAGCTGACTTCACACTTCTTCAGACTGAGATGGTATCCGTTAAGCCCACTGGGCCAGTGGAAACCACAACACACAATGGTGACTCCTTCACAGATGCTTTCTACGGACATCTCTGAGATAGCATGGACCATGCAATCACAAATAAAAACAAGACCCTCTCCACCAAGGGACAGTGGCCTGTCTGGTGGACCCCAGCCATAAACAAACTGTATAACAGATGAAGGATACTAATGCAGAACAGAGCTACATCTCCTAAAGGGAAGGCAGCTGTGATCAGCACTAGTAAAAAGCTACATTCTGTCATAAAGACATCCAAGGTCAACTTTGAGACATAAATCACCAAAGACAATAAAGATAATCACACTGCCTTCTTCAGTTATGTCAGAAACCTGGGTGGGAACCCTCAGATATGCTCAGAGTTGGTACACAACAACATATATTTCAGTGACCTGCCAGATATTGGCAACATTCTGGCAGACAGGTTCAGTGCAATTTCCCCCCTCCCTCACCCCCAAAAGAAGATAGTTATCACAGCTGAATGTAACCTCACTGTCATCTCAGATGTCCATGTGAGAGCCGCACTCAGCAAAGACAAGAACACAGCATCAATGGGACCTGATGGTATCCCCAGTTGCGTGCTATGTGAACTCCAGAAGGAGCTAAACCCGTATATACAAATGTTATTTAACCTTAGCCTTGCTACAGGATATGTACCTGAACACTGGCGTACAGCAACAGTGGTCCCACTCCACAAAGGAGATGCCTCCACAGACCCTGGGAACTACCACCACACAAGCTTAACCAGCCTTGTCTGCAAAGCTGTGGAAAGAGTCATTATGGAGCTCTTGAACAGAGACATTGGTGACCTATGGACCCTTGATTCCACCCAGTTCAGCTTTGTACAGGGCAGATCCTGCCTTTTGCACCTGGTTGACTATTTTGATACTGTCAGTAGGGCCATTGATGAGGGCTACGCAGTCCACACAGCCTACCTGCACTTGGCTAAGGCCTTTGACACAATACCCCACTCAGGCATCATAGACAAGCTCAACAGCTGAAATATAAAATCATATGTCACAGGATAGTTTGCAAAATGGCTAAGAAACAGAACCCATAAAGTCGACATTGCAGGTGCCTTGTCAGATTCAAAGCCAGTCACAAGTGGTATCCCACAAGGATCTGTCCTGGGACCCCTGTTATGTGGCATTTACTTTTCAGATGTGAAAGCAAACATAGGAGGGTTGTGGCTGACAAAGTTTGTAGATGACTGCAACCTAGGCACCATAGTGAATACATCGACCGGCATACACATCCTACAGAATGTCGTCATCAAAGACAGATAGCTGGTGCCGGAATCATGGCCTGAAACTGAATACAATTGATGTGTAGTCATCCCCTTTGGGAGGAACAAAGTACCCACAAATCAATACATAGACAGCAACCCACTGACCACAGAAAACAAATCAGACACCTGGGGACACATGTAGATAGTGACATCTCGTTTGACACCCATGTTGCCAAAGTGGTTAGAAAGACTTTCTATCTTGCCCACCTTATCATGAAGGGTTTTCCATCCAGATCAACGGAGGTCATTGTACCACTATACTTCTCCCTTATCAGGCCCATGATTGAATACAAAGCCCCATTTGGTATGTACCTCACACAGCACTTGCAACAGCTGGAGAGACCCCAAAAGTACCTTACCAAGAAGATCGGGGGTCTACAACACATGTCATATGCTTCCAGACTAAAGGAAATCCAGCTTTATTCAGTGGCATACTGCATACTTACAGGTGACCTATGCCTGACATACAAGACCATGTCCAATCGTGATTTGGTGGACATGCTCCACTGCAAGCAATCCAAATCCACCAGAACCATGGGAGCTGAAGATCTGAACCTCAGCACATACATGTATAGGACATGCTGGAGGGACAGAGTCATAACTCAGAGGCTTCTCACACTCTAGCAGAGTATCCCAGTTCATGTTAGACAGAGTCCCTCACTGACTCTCTTCAAGAGAAATCTGGACAACTGGATGTGAGATTGTAGGTTTACCCCAGGGGTCCTCCCTGTGTCACTACTAGACAGAGGCACAGTCAAGTTATTCAATTATGTACGGGGGTCATAATGTGTCACTACTAAGTGAGAGGCACAATATTCGGAATCTATTCTGTACACTTATTCCCACTATAAGGGGTGGCAATAACCACATCACTATGGCTAGGCTTATAAATGCACTAGGGCAGATAGCCTAGTAGTAAACTATGAAACTATGAAACTATGGTGTATGTGTAGGTATTGTCAGTCAAGCAATATAATGTGGTTTGGGGGGCTTGATATCTCCCTGTATTCCAACAGTTTTTTGTCTATTCCTTCTAGCATGTCAAGGGATCAGTTGCTAGTGTCCTCTCCTGCTCAGCTGGTGAACCTGGGAATATTGAGGCAATGTTACAATTGCCTCATGTATACAGACAACCCTCTTCTTCTCCCACAAAACACAAATACATGCAAGAGATGCAACTATATAGCCAAACTGGAGGCTGAGCTCTCTCAACATAGGACTGGCAAGACCAGAGAGGAGGAGAAGGTAACCACACACACCACAAACCCAGTCTCACATAGCACTATCACAACTTCAGATCATACACATAAACACACAAAGACATACTTGGAGGCTCTGATCAGAGATCTACCATAACAGCAGAGGCCACCAAAGCAGACACCCAAACAACTGCCTCCACAGGGCACAGCACATGCAACACATAGACCACAGAGTCAGTGTGCCAAACATTCACAGCCCTTAAGGCCAAACACAATGCCAGACACACTCGTCATAGGTGACTCCATAGTCAGACACACTGACGTCCCGCTCACCAGATTGAGTAAGGAGAAGGTCACAGTAAGCTGCCTATCGGGCGCTGGAATCCACCACATAATGCAAGCACTCAGGTCACTCAACTGCAAGTACAAGTATGACTCAGTCATTGTCCATGCTGGTGTGAACGACCTGAGATGTACCTCCCTGGACTACATGAAAAGAGACATAGAGGAGCTCTCTGATTATGTAGCCCAGGCAGGTATGACCCTGACCTTGAGCAGTATCCTACCTTCACCAAGAATGATGCCACAATACAGAGACAAGATGATCAGCTGTAATTATTGGCTTAAACTATGGTGTCATTCAAAGGGGATCCAATGTCTGTCTGCCTGGGATGACATGCTGGACAAGCCACGCTGATTCGCAAGGGACGGCTTGCACCTGTCACCCCTGGGCTTCCGGATTTTGGCTAAGGCTCTTGCCACCCCCATTGTGCCTTTTTTAGGCAAGGCTCAGATTCTAAACCTACCACCCTAGAACACAAAAAAGGAAATAAACTAAGGGTAATGCTGCTCAATGCCAGAAGTCTCAACCTCAAGATGCACGCACTCGAAGCCCTTCTCAGTATGGAGAACATCGATGTCTGTGCCGTGACAGAAACCTGGTTCAAGGCTCCTGACAGCACCCCGGCACTATCAGGTGTTACCTCATATCATGCGTTCCGGCCCCAAAATCTGGACAACACCAAGAAAGGAGGGTGGGTGTCCATATTCATCAAGGACATCCTCACCTCAAGGTTGGTGGCAACACACAATGCATCGGAGACCATCCAGGTGCAATTAACAGTAGGCAAGACTGCTCAGCAGTTTGTAGCATGTTACAGGCCACCCTCTCAAACTCAGGAACCTCACACAGCTTTCCTGTAAACACTGGAGGGGATAGATGTATCTCCAAACACCATCATACTGGGTGATTTCAACTATCCAAATATAGACTGGGATCACTACTCAAGCCCCAACACTCTAGCATAAAGGTTCCTAGAGTTCATAAACTCAAATGCCATGGAACAACTAGTCACCATCCCCACAAGAGGAGACAACATACTAGATCACATCATCACGAACATGGGGTCACAATGTTCAACACCAGACGTATACCCATCATTGGTGAGATCAGATCATAAACTAATCTCACTGGAAGTCCACATCCCGCCCCCACCCCAGATAAAAAAGACCACAGTGAAGAACTTCTCAAAAGCCGACTTCACACTTCTAAAGACTGGTGTGGTCTCTTTCAAGGCCCCCAAGCCAGCGGAAACCAGTACCGAAGCCGCTGAATCACTTACAAATGCCTTCTACCAGCACCTCCAGGACTGCATAGATCAGGCAATCCCAAACATAACAAAGACTCTTTGTACCAAAGGCAAGCGTCCAGTCTGGTTGACCCCAGCCATAAACAAGCTCTACAACAGAAGGAAGGAGCTACTACAAGATAGAGCAAACTCCAGAGAAGGGAAGACACCCCTGCTCATTATGGGTAAAAAACTGAGATCTCCCATAAAATCATCCAAGGCAAATTTTGAGAGAAATCTCGCTAAGGACTCAAAAGACAATCATAAGGCCTTTTTTAGCTATGTTGGACACCTGGGAGGAGACTCCCAGATATGCTCAGAATTAGTTCAAAATGATGTAGTAATCACTGAACCTACAGACATTGCCAACATACTGGCTGACAGGTTCAGTGCAGATTTCTCCCCCCCCAAAGGGAGAGATATCTATACCAGAGGATTGTAGCCCCCCAAACATCTCAGATGCTCAGGTGAGAACTGCTCTATCCAAGGGCGAGAAACACAGCATCCATGGGACCAGATGGTGTCCCCAGTTTTGTGCTCCACGAACTCCATGAGGAATTATACCCACAGTTAGGGCAGCTGTTTAATCTTAGCCTCACCTCAGGATACGTACCCAAGGAGTGGCGTACGGCAGCGGTGGTCCCACTTCACAAAGGAGGTGCCTCCACCGACCCCGGAAACTACCGTCCCATCAGCTTGACAAGCCTGGTCTGCAAAGTTATGGAGAGGATCATAATGGAACTCATAAATGAAGACATAGGGGACTTGCAGACTTTGGATCCAACCCAGTTTGGCTTTGTCAAGGGCAGATCATGCCTTTTAAACTTGGTTGACTTTTTTGAAACAGTCACCAAGGCCATTGACGAGGGCAAGGCAGTCCACACAGCCTACCTTGACCTGGCAAAGGCTTTCGATACAATACCCCACTCGGGTATCATTGACAAACTCACCAGCTTAAATGTAAACCCATACGTCATGAGATGGGTTGCAAACTGGCTAAGTGACAGAACCCACAGGGTCAGAGTTGCTGGCGCCATGTCACACTCCAAGCCTGTCACAAGTGGTGTCCCACAGGGCTCAGTCCTGGGCCCACTTTTGTTCGGCATCTACTTTTCAGAAGTACAAGCAAACACAGGAGGATTATGGCTGACAAAGTTTGCAGATGACTGCTAACTGGGAACCATAGTTGAAAACCCATCTGACACAGACATCCTTCAGAAGGGTGTCATAGAAATGGATAACTGGTGCCAGTGCCATGGCCTAAAGTTAAACACTAAACAATGCATAGTCATACCCTTCGGGAAAAACAAGGTTACCCCTAGTTCCCATATAGGTGGCAATCCTCTACGCACAGAAGAGGTTATCAGGGATCTGGGCACCCAGGTTGACAGTAATCTTTCGTTTGACACCCACGTTGCCAAAGTAGTTAGGAAGACCTTCTACATTGCCCACCGGATCATGCAGGGATTCACATCTAGATCAAGGGAGGTCATTGTTCCCCTGTACTCATCACTCATCAGACCAATGATTGCATACAATGCCCCATTTGGAATGTATCTGACCCGACACCTGCAGCAAATGGAAAGGCCCCAAACATTCCTCACCAGAAGGATAAAGGGTCTCAAATATATGTCTTATGCTGCCCGACTGAAGGAACTCCAGCTCTATTCAGTCACTTACCGTCTGCTCAAAGGTGGCCTGTGCCTGACATACAGGGCCATGTCTAACCCGGAATTAATGAACATGCTTCACCTCAAAACCTCTAAATCCATCAGAACTACAAGGGCAAGAGACTTAAACCTCAACACGGCTATTAATAGGGTGTGCTGGAGGGACAAATTCATCACCCAGAGACTCCCTATGCTGTGGAACAACATCCTGGTACATGTGAGGCTGAGCACCTCGCTGGCTTTGTTCACGGGAAATCTTGACCAATGGATGGGAGATCGCAGGTACACCCCAGGGATAACCTCAGTGTGACTGCTTGACAGAGGCACAGCAAAATAATGGGCATATTATCCTTCAAACTGAAGGGGTGGCGGAAGCCACAAAACTCTGGGCTAGGCTTTTAAATGCCCTAGGGCAGATAGCCTAGTATGAACCTATGAACCTATGAACATAGGCCTGGTGCGGTTCCTGCTATTAGGACAGTGGTCTGCAGCAAGCTATATAGTAGTAGGCAGTTGTAGCAATTGGTATTTGACCATGGCTAATCCATGTTGCTTCTTGTTGTGGTACCAACATAGGGGTGTGGTTATCCATGACATTTATTGCTAGTCACCCTCGTTTTGTAGCTTGTTCCATGTTTTTGCACATGTACATCACTGTATGAGGTGTGACCTGGTAGTGTTAGGGTGCTGATGTGGGCTTTGACCCAGTTTTCTATTATAGCACTGATATCTACATTCTCTATACTGTGTGCGTTTACACTGCACACATCTTGCTGTTTATACTTCTGGCATTGGGTAGCATTACATCTAGGTTCCTATCCCTTGTGGTACCTATGAAGGTGGGTTTGTGTTTTTGTGGTTTATGATTGGTGAGGGTGGATGTTAGTCAGGGTCCTCAGGTGTGCATATGGTACATGGTGTTACATTACTTAACACATGGCATTCATGCCTGAGGTGGTGCTGCAGGGCTGCCTCTGTCGGATGCACATACTACACTCCCTGTACATGTTTGGAGGCAGGTTGTGTCATGTTAGGCATCCCTGTTACTATATGAGTGAGTCAGAGCGGGTATCAGTCCCAGTGTTCCTACTGACCAAGTGAATGTGCTATGCATTGCCTCTTTGCCAAGGCCAGGGCATACTGGGCATGCCTCCTTCTGCCTACTGGGGCAAGGTCAGGTTGTTCCTCCTCTGAGTCACCCTCTGCCTGTGGTGGCCTTGGCAATGGTGGGGGTATGTTTGGCCCAGCCCTATGCTGGTCCTGCTGCAGCTGTTTCCACAGGATCATATGTAGCATAGCACATATCATGATCATTTGGGTAAATGTAGTTGGTGTGTACTGCAAGGCTCCACCAGATGTGTCCAGACACCGGAACCATGACTTGAGCAGCCCAAACACACGCTCTATGACATTACGTGTTTGTGCGTGTGCCTCATTATGGCGTTCTTGTTCAGGTGTGTGTGCATTTCTGATGGGTGTTATCAGCCACGGCTCAAGTTCATAACCTGCATCCCCCACTAGGTGTCCGTGTGGGAAGTCCCCACTGGCAAATGATTGGTACAGCTGCGTCAGATGCCAGATGTGGGAATTGTGGTAGCTCCCAGGGCAGCCAGCACACACATTCATTATTATGCCCTGGGCATCACACACGACCTGGCAGTTGATGGAGGGGAATCCCTTGTGGTTAATGTAGGCTCTACCCCGCTCACCGGCTGGTGCTTTGATGCATATGTGTGTGCAGTCTATTGCACCCAGTACCTCAGGGTATCCCGCTATTTGCTGGAAGAGACGCATATTGCTGGCCAATACCTCACGGGCATTGGGGAAATATACATGATCACCGACATGTGCTGACATGGCATCCAGGAACTGGTGCAGTACCCTGGAGGCTAATGCCTGTGATATCCCCATCATATCACCAGTTGGTCTCTGGAAGGTACCTGTTGCTAGTATTCTTAGGCCAACACATACCTTGGTTTCCACTGGGATGGGTTCCCCTCTGTTGGTTCTGTGTGTGAGGCGTGGCCTGCACAGCTCAACAGTTTGCTGCAGAAGGTCTCTGTCCACTCTGTAGCGCTCTACTATCTCCAGCTCATGTAACCCATGGTAGGTGACCCTGGGCCTGTATACTCTTCTCCTTCTCCTCACTCTGGGTTGTCTGTCAGCATCTGCATTGTCACCACCCTCAGCAATTCGCCTATGCCTGATTATAACAGCTATGGCAGCCCCTAGCATTTCTGCTCTGAGTTCAGCTTTTTTCAGTTTTCAATTCTGATAGCTTACTTTCTTGCAGTATCTCTTGTGAGAAACACCCTGCACTGCTGTTTGCAGTGTTTTAAGTGCTGGGTTGGGCTTCTAGTCTGCCTGTGTAATTGCCTGCTTCCAATTGTTTCCACCAATTAACTCCAGCAGTATCCTCTGGCAGTTTCCTTGTATTCTGGTTGTTTCCTGTTTCCTCTCTGTTTCTAGAGGGGGAGCAATGTGCACACCAGCTTAAGCATGCTCACAGTTACTTAAACGTGCGCACACATCCTTACACGGTGTTACACGCGCGCACACATCCTTACACGGCGTGAACTTAGCTGATTCATGTTAAAACGCGCGCACACAGCCATACACACGTGCACGCCTGCGCAAACTATTGTAAACGGTTTGCAACACGCTCCCACATGTTGAACCTGCCTTACACGCACGCACACGCGCGCATGCACGTATATCAAGAAAGTTTGAGTGTAGGGATAGTGTGCACCCTCTATTTCTTGACTTTCCTAGTGTTCTGTTGGGACACACCTCTCTCCCTGATGTCTGTCTGTCATCTGTCACCTTACATTGCCCTCCAATCTGATACATTTATTTCTATCATTCCCCCAGTGATGTCACCTACCTCTTACTCTGTTCCTCCCCCTTCTGTAACTCTTACACTACTCAGAAAGTGCTCATTACCTATGTGGCAGTGTGATTCAGTATTGTAACCCTCATTTACATAGGATTGCCTAGTAATGCTTAGTTACATGTCTTACACGGAGCTTCCCCCCCTTGACAACCACTACACGGAGGCCATATTGTTTTTGGTCTGCTAGTCCCTCCATTGACATTCCATGTAATACATAAATCCCACAATTGTGGGCTTATAAGCTTCGGTTTTTAGTTTTAGGCAGTGCACCCCGTTTGCGCGGGTGTGCGCTGCAGTTAAACATCATAATCCCACGAAAAAAAAAAGTTATTTAAAATACTTTTGCAACACTTTTTCATGCCAATGGCCACATATTTGGAACCCTCAAGAATGGAGGCAAATGATCTTACCACTGCTACCTGTAAACCCTGCCAAGGAGGTTGAGTACCCATTTGCTGGGAACAGCTGATGGCCAGGCCACCATGCCAAGATCTAACAAAAGAGACATGGCACACAGAGGAGGACTTAAGAAAATGGGTGCACGCCTCAGCATATTCAAAGGTAATAAGGGAAGGGATATCCATTTTGAGAAAAAACTCTCAAATTAGGCTTGGTGGAGGACTACTCCTGCCATTAACCTTTAGTACCTTGGCTTTGATCATCTGGGACTTCTGTTTGGAAAACTGCCAAACATTCTCTGGCTTATAGGAGGAAACCTAGGGAAAATAAAATATTTTCAACAGTCCCACCTCTGTGCACTTCTGTCATTCCAGTGAATAAGGATCTGATAATCTAATGTAGAAAGATATATGATTAGACTCACATGAAGTATTCATAATCTCAGGTTTAAACTAATCAGAAGGTAATAACTGTGCCAGCAAGCATACCTCCTATATTACCACTGACAAGACTGTCTTTCTAGAAGTAGTTTCAGTTCCTTAAAAGTCATTCTTCAAAGCATGTTTTGAGACTAAATGGAAACAGTATCTTTGACAAAGACTTTCTGCTTAGCAGGTAACGAAGCAGCAACTCATAAACTATACATATCGCTCAACACAAATTTACACAAAACACACTGGTAGAAAAATATTTTAATCTTTACTTTGCTGAACTGAGTCACCTTGCTTCCCTAAAGTGCCATCCATTTTATTAGTGTATTTGAAGGAACTGGGTTTGAAGAAGACAAACCCAGGTTCAATAAACTCCATATAGGCTTTGCTTGAAGTCTACATGGAGCTGACATGTTAACGTGATGAGCAACAATGCTAATAGCATATTCATGCTGCTCATTGCACTTACATGAATACAAGCACCGTTTTGTGGCCAGCAAGAGTGTCACCAAACGGGAAACCATGCACAGTAACATAAGCAAAGAAATAAGATGCATTTGAGTTTGTTTACGGGAAAACTTGTTCAGCAAGATTATGAGGACAGCCACAATGACTACCAGGGACCAGCAGTAATAACACA
Organism: Protopterus annectens; assembly: GCF_019279795.1. NCBI lineage: Eukaryota > Metazoa > Chordata > Ceratodontiformes > Protopteridae > Protopterus > Protopterus annectens. Next base: position 571,715,622 of record NC_056727.1, on the reverse strand, counting down.
GTAAAGAAAAGTGTACTCAGTGCAATGTACACTTAAAAATTTTTGAAGAATGAAATAAGGGAGGGGGATGAGTTAAACAGGTAGGGCAAATACAAGGAAATGTCAGGGAATGTGTGCTGATGAAAGTGGCCACAAACATGAATGATAGGAATGAATAAAGAGTAAGAGGGCATGGTAAATATGTCAATTTCCCCAACATAGGATATGTCAATATATGTACACTTCCAGCACAAGTCAGTAGCATAACGTTAGGCATATATGTAGATAGCAGAGCATGTACTTACCTCCTGAGCAAGTATATTATGATATAAACACATATTATAGTATATATGTGACATTCACACAAAGTTACATGTCAATGGAGGTGAATGATTGCAATATAAATGTCACTGACATGCTCACTGGAGAGGACATTTAGCAAGAACGGTATATAAATTAAGGGGAATATGCATACTCTGAAGATCTGCAAAATGATTGGCTTGAATATGACTGACATGTCATTATAACCCTCAGCCAATAAGGGACACATAGCAGCAGACTCCTGGGAAAATGTAGACAGAAACAGGCACAATCAAGAACACTTTTACAATATTACCACCATTGATCTGTAGCATTGACAGAGGGACACATAGCAGCAGACTCCTGGGAAAACATAGACAGAAACAGGCACAATCAAGGACACTGACAATATCACCACCATTGATCTGTGACATTAACAGAATATGTGAGTGTAACTTATTATAGATGTTATTCAGGAGCAGACTTCTACAATTGTAATGATTGTCAGTATTCTACAAGTGGAATATACCACCCCTTCCCCCACAATGGCCAATTTTTTTTAATGATTTAAGAGGGACATTGTTAAAACTGGATTTGAAATCAGGGCTTATCATGGCCAGTTGATATGTTTGCATAACACATAAGCCACAATCACCACCTGCAAGAATCAAACCCATGCCATCACTGAACTGTGTATTTACTGGGTGCAACCCAGAAAGATGTGCCACACAAGCATCTAGTAGAGCAACTTGAAGGGACATCTGTATTGTTAAATCCTAATGGGTATATGTCCCAAAGAATAGTTCTGTATGGCCTACCAGATGTGCGGGAGCTCACTGTGCCAAATGTGATACACTTGACTAAAGCATCCCTGGCTGACTTATGCATAGGCCATATCTATAACAACACATGCAGATACCACACTGTTATGAGTGGATTTCCTTCACACATCTGGGTATCGCATGCATCTGGCACATGTAATAGCAATTGATATTGTCTGAAGCATCTGCAATTGATGTGTGAATTAAGAAGTGATCCATTATAATGAATAATACATCAGTATGTGAGACTGATAGCAATGCATCAACTATCATGTGCATAGAAAGTACAGCAGTGCAAAGTCAGCTGTCAGTGATCAAGGAAGCTGACACTGTAACATTTTACACATACCAAACAATAAAAGGAGCACCTTCTATAAGCACATGTCAAACCTCAAGACATGTGCCACACCATCACTGCCCCCCTGCCATTGCAAGTGAAAATGTTATACTGCTATGATATTCTGGCATTCATCCATATGTGTTCATGCAAACTATCAAGTGTTAATACTGATACGATGCACTGGTACATCCATGACACTCTATAGTCACACTATAGTTGTACTGAGACTACAACTGCGCTTCATAAGTTCATAGGAGAGTACTAGGCTAAAGGCCCAAGACTCCATACAAGCCTAGACAGATTTAACATAAGTTTAACAATTTTCAATAGGTATGTGACAAAACTTGCATAGGCATGAGCTTGTGCAATGGTATGTAATACCAACAACTTCTGTCCATAAGGGACATGGATACCACCCCAGGAATACATTTACAATTACACATCCATTGATCTAGGTTGCATTTGAAGAAGGTTAGTGAAGGGCTTTTCTTTGCGTGAATGGGAAGCTTGTTCCAGAGAAGGGGTAGTCTCTGAGAGACATATCTATGTCTCCAACATGATATATTTATGTCAGAGGCTAGGTTAAGATACTTGGAATGAGTGACCCTCATGCAGCTTGTTTTACAAATATGTAACATTTCCAGCAGGGCCTGATTGGACACTGCCCTGTAGCCTAGACACAGAGCAGCCCTTAGTAGTTTGTAGGAGACAGAATACAGTGATAGGCTTTTCAATATTTCCGCATAGGACTTGTTTTGTGTACCCTGTCTTCCAGGTGAGAAAACTCTGGGTTCACTACATCTGTTGCAGATGGCTGGTGATATACATGCAAAAGACTGCATTGTACTCAATTATTGGTGTGATGAGGGTCAAGTCCTATGGAAATATAACATCCTTTGATCTGGATGCCATGCCCTTACTTATGAGTTGTGCGACATAGAAGGATTTTTTCACCACCATGAACATAGGGTGGTTGAAGTTCAGATTAGTATCAACATGAGTAACTACATCATGTACCACTGGGTCTAACCTTAAGGGTGCTGTCTACATTTAAATTAAATGTGAATTTGCTTTACAAAAGGGAATAATTATGATTTTTTTTCATGTATTTTCTCTGCCAACAATTATTTGTGTGTGTTAATCCTTTCTGCAGTATATCAGTATTGTTTATGGATTTCCAGATTGACCCCAATTTGCAGTCAGCCACAAAAGTGTCAGACAAAGACTGTCGACATTTACATTGACTTTTGAGAAATAAATACAGAACAGGAAACAGCCTAGTACAGAAACCTGTGGTACGCCTCTGGTGACTGGCCTCTTGCTAGAGTTGAATTCACCCACTTTGACAGCATGTGCCCTGCCAGTGATCCATTTAGCTACCCACCTGGGAACATAGGGGTTAATGTACAGTTGAGAGCATTTCTATATAATACTTGAATGGTGCAGTTATGTTTTGGGTGATGACTGATGGGGACATGGGGTTGAAGTTTGATCTAAATCTGTCAGCTAGCAGATTGTCTTTCCTGTGGTTCAGTATGGGTGTTGCCATCTACAACCAGCTCTGTGCATAGCTGGGTATTCCTCTTAAGATTTCAGATGTAGTTACAAAATGCTTTGTGACATCACCTCCAAATACGACATTCTGTATAAATCACATAGAACACAGTGGAACTGTTAACACAGTCATACAACTCAACCTATTTCATGTTGTTATATAATTTGTGCAGCATATGCCTGTATGTTTATCAGTGGAGAAGTGTGGGTGATGGCTCTGACACCATATATGGACACATCGCAATCACTGTGGATGTAGTTCATGCAGAACAGCTAATGACACAGATGCTGACATTCCCAAAATGCTTCGGTGGAACACCTGAATAAAATTTGTGAGTAATAACACAATTGTGCATTCAATGAATTCCCCAAAGTTGAAAGTGAATCTGAACATGTCATATGCTTCAGCATATAACAACATTACATGTGGATGAACTCAGGTGTATGTACCCATGAAATCAGTATGACATAATATTGCTGCTATGTGTCAGCTATCATTGCCAGATGCTAGGTATACACATGCACACCTGTGTCATACTGCAGCTGTCACTATGATGGTTGAATAAGAACTGTATATAATGTTGATATACCCCACTATCAGAAAACATGCCTTAGTAAGGCAACAATATACATTGCATCATCCCATGTTCCCAGTCCACAGGAGGCATATTACTACAGCTGTTATGGAAGAAATATGTAACCAAATGGCAGCAATGGGCATGAGTGCAGTAGCTCAAATTCCAGATTGGAATAAGCTGTTGCAGGGTCACAGTGCATCCACACCTCAAAATAGCATATGTGGATGATAACGATATTGATATGTGGGTCATAAGGCATTACTAGGCTAATGATCAAGACCAGGTAAAATCCAAGCCATTATTATACCACTGAAAACAAAATCAATATATTTATGTGAGGGAAGATATAAGTTGTATGTGCATATGTGTGTATAAATTTGACTTTATTACAGACTGCCTCTGTCCATATGTGACATGTGCAGCACCCCATGACAGGATTAGCAATCATGCATCCAGTGGTCTACAGAAGGTTTGTACAGGGTAATGTAGGGGCTCTGCTTCATGATGTGTGTATATATCTCTGAGATGGTGACATTCTCAGTGTTCCACAGAAAGGATGTTATGTATGCAGAGGGAACAGGGGACATTGGATTCATGGGGCTATGTAAAATGTTCTTCTGAGTGGGGAATCAAATGAAAAGAGATTCAAAACATCATACAATGACTATAATGTACCACCAACCACACACACACACACACACACACACACACACACACACACACACACACACACACACACACACACACACACACACACACACACACACACACCAGATGACTGAGATCAGATTTGAACACAACACCTGTGTAGGCATATAAGCTGGATTCTACATATCATAAAGCTAGTACCACATAGAAGTCTAACTTTAACAATGTCAGAGCACACGTTATAAGGGATGACATCATCAGTGTATGCTGAAAAGAAGATGCAAGGATTGTGTGACATAGATGTGGAGTCACATCCTGGTATAAAATTGCCTCCGGACTGATAGTTGAATGAACACACACACACATGTCCACACTGAGATTAGAGCCCCCTATTTATCTAGTTACACAAGCTAGATAACACAGTACTTAGAGTTCACACTAAAACAGTTGTCTGTGTTTAGTGCTGTCAGAGTGCACTTTATAGGGGATGACATAATCAGTGTATGCTGAGAAAATGTTGGGAAGATTGTGTAACATTGATGTGAACTCACATCCTGGTTTAACATTGTCTCCAGACTGATAGTTGAATGAACACACACACTCAAGCTGACTGCTGTGAGATTAGAATAGCTACCTATCTAGGTTACACAAGCTACAGAACACAGTACTTAGTGCTACCACCACAGCACAAATCTGACTTTGTGTCAGAGTGCACTTTATAGGAGATGACAGTATCAGTGTCTCCTGAGAAGACATTGAGAGGATTGTGTGACACAGATGTGGACTCACATCCCAGTGTAAAATTGCCTTCAAATTGATAGTTGAATAGTCACGCATACACTCAGGTTGACTGCTATGAGATTAGAGTCCCTGCTTATCTAGTTACACAAGCTACAAAACACAGTACGTAATACTAGTGCCACAGCATAAGTCTGACTTTAACACTATCAGAGTTAACTTTACAGAGCATGATATCATTATTGTATGGTGAGAAGATGATGTTGGGAGGGCTGTATGAAATTGCTGTGGAGTCATGTACCTGTGTAAAAGCATTTTCTGAATTATACTTGAATGAGAGCAGCAGGAAGTAGAGTCAAGCTTTTATGCTTACCCACGCAAGTTGACTACTGTAAGATTTGATTCCTCATCTAACTAGTTACACAAACAAGAGAACAAAGTACTTTACCCTACTGCCACGGCACAAGTCTGACTTTAACACTATCAGAGTGCACTTTATAGAGGATGATATCACCAGTGTATCATGAGAAGATGATGCTGTGAGGGCTGTATGAAACTGCTGTGGATTCATGTAACTGTAAAAGTATTTTCTGACTGATACTTAAGTGAGGGTACCAGGACCTGGAGTCATGCTCTTCTGCCTATGCATGCAAACTCAGACATACAGATACACACACACAATTTCACTGCTGTTCAATTTGATCCCCTACCTAACTGGTTACACAAGCTGGAGAACACAGTACTTAACACTAGCACCATTGCAGACATCTGATTTTGGCACTGTCATAGTGCTCTTTATAGCGGTTGGAGGTATGTGTCTTCACATTCAGATGAAGTGATATCCACATTAGTATAATTTACTGACAATATCAACGTGATATGATCATGGACAAAAAATGTCCAGTGTCAGTACAAACCTACACCAAATGTAACAATGCACTTTTATTCCATAATTCTGGAGTCTGTTTGACAATGGCCCAAGTACTGATGTATCATTTGCAAGTCCATTGCTGCAGGGCACACATAAATATGAGAAAGTATGTCTTCAGTCAAGCACACACATCTTTACTCATTTCTTGTGTTTATGAATGCCTTTCTATGTAATGGAAAATAACAGTCCAGTAAACAGAGTAAGGCATACTAAACACCTCTGTACATAGCTCATCGCAGAGAAACTGATTTGTGTGAATGATAACAAAGTGTTAGTGCATAAGTGATTTGCATTTCATGAATTAAACATGAACTTGTAGAGTAGTTTGCAAGATATGTTATGGAATAAATTGCTGACAGGTATTGTGATGTTCATGCTGTAGTCTATATTTGAAATGTTGTGGCCAAAGTTTTATTATTTTAATAACTGTTGCCTTTGCCTTCCCCATTTGTGCAACATTAAGCACCAGGCAAACACGACTCTATGCTTAAGGAAAAAAACTATAAGATTTAATTTGGTTTACCTTCCATCATGCAAACAGGCTCAGTGGTGTGGTGTGGCTGTCACCACTCTAGACAGTACAGAGTGTGGGAAATATACCTATTGCCTAGCTTTCTCTGTGGCACAGTATGTAAGAGTAGTAAGCTCCTTATCAGAACATAGGTGAATCAGAGTTCAAATCCACATTATTCTCTTTTTTACAAATGGTGTCAGGATGGCATTAGCTATGTAAATGTGATAAGAAGTGGAAATGTGACTATCAATGACTACACCAAAGTATTTGTCTTCCCCAAATTTTATCAGTAGTGCCCACCTCAATACAGTTGTACAACTAGTAGCTGTTTTGCAGGTCTCACTGCAAACCACAAGTTAATTGTATATACAGCTTTCTTGAAATAATAAGGGGTATGTCTTTTGAAATGATTATTATAACTCAGAATATATGCTAACTATTTGTGTAGGGCTGACTATCCTGAAAAGTGTGTGCAGTATGCTTCTTCACAGTAAGAACAGTTTCCATATCATATTAGATGAACATTTTATCTAGCATCACCTGAACATGACAGAATGGGAACCCTACAGCAGATTTTTAAAAATTGTACACTACAGGAGCACTGATAAACTACCGAATCAAGGTAACTTGTCTGTGTTATCTATCAGCAGAGTCATATTAGTATGCAGAAAACATGAGATAACCTGTATATCCATTAGCTTAAAAGATACAAACATATAAAGACGGGGTGGAAGTGAAAGGATGACTACAAAGATAGATGAACCTACACCTAACAGTGTTTTGTGTAATAGAAAACTCATGACATGTTTTTGGTCTGTTCTCATTATTAAGCTGCTGTGCTGTGCAGCATGAAGTGACTGATGTTGGGGTAAAGAAGACTTAGGAGAGGGACAACAGACGTATGACAAGTAGAACCAGGTTTGATTAATATGTGGTAGTTGTGGGGATAGATGTAATTTCAAATACACATTTTTGTCCAGTATTCACTATATCTCCATGGGAACTCCTAACTGTGGAAAATCTTAAGATGTCAGTGATTAAACATATCATACAGATATAACATTACAATAAGAAATGATCTGAGATGCATCTAGACTCAAACCCTTGATGCTATGGGCAAAACAATCTTCAGTCAAGTGATTTATGTCAACATAGGAATTTGCATTTTGTTACATTCAGCAGTCTAAATAACTGCCAGAGTAAATGTTTCAAAGTAGTGCCTTTACTCTACTTTACCTCTGTGTTCCTTTAGCACAATGAGTTTAAGCAAAAACTCACCAGGTTTTGACATAGGACATATAGAGCCATTCATCACTGCTCAGCATTGGTGAGTGATGCCAGACTTTGAGCAAATACAGAGGACAACAATTGAAGGCTTTTTTCTGTGCCATTTCTGTCCATATGTGTGATGTTTATTTTTTGATCAGATTAAAGGTGTGGAAATGGGGCTGATAAGAAAATGAAGAAATGGGGGGAGGGGTGATCACAGATATCCACTTCTTCAACACTGTAATGTGAACAAGTATATAAAATTGGATAAATCTGGACTGTTGTCACAATACAGATGGGTGACAACAATGCAGTAATGCTGTATTGACCAAATCAAGTGTCTCAAGAAGATGCATATACAAAGTGGAGAGCTATGTATGGGACAAATTTATTTGTGGAACAGGTACCCATCTTTTTTGGGGGGATTTCAAGAAGAGAGGAAGGTTTGGGAAGAGACCTAGGAATGTGAATATCAGGTAGGTGGGCAGTTGCAGACAGATAGGACAAACAAGACAGCCACAAGGATGGTGATGGACACAAAAGGTGGGGAAACACCATAATTGTGGATAGGTAGGGAACAGTGGAGTCACATGCCCATCAAGCATGGGAACAGTAAGAATATAGTCTTCACCTTCAGAACTGTCATCACTGTTGCCTTCCTCAATTCCCTGCGATACTGCTTGACATGGGAATCTCTTTTGTATTTTAATGAGAAATCTCTCCAGGTGACTGATGCAGACACAAAGGCCTGTTTCTATGACATCATGCTCCATCCCTGGCATTTCTTCGTGGGTGATGTAATCTCTGTCTCCACTGATACTCCCAGAGGGTACCAATGCACCAACAACTGAAGCAATGCTACCTGATTTGGATAGGCCAGGTAGTGCCGAGGCTGCAGAGGCAATACTGCCAGGTTGCAGCACAGAGATGCTGGATGTTGGTGCAGTGTCTGGGTGCAGCAGATGGCCTACCTCCCTGTCCTGAAAAGCATTTGGTTTGTTGGCAAAAGTTATGACATCAGAACAGTGTATTTCCATTAAAAAAGATAAGGGGTGGGGGTGAGACAAAGAAAGAAGAGATGATTAGAACCATTATATGCCACATTCATGCTTTATTGCAATAAATATACCTTTATTATTATATTAGCTATACAGTTTCACAATCCCAAAAAATATTGTGAATTCTTACAAATAATCATTGGTATATGCATATAATCCATACATGCTTTTAAAGATACCACAGATAACTTAATAACATGGCATTAAATCCAATTTTGCTGCAATTAAAATTTAAAAATGACACTTCTTGAATGTGAATGTATAGGTTACTTGTGTTAATTGAACTCACCTAGTCTGAATACAGTATTACACTTGGCTAATACAATTAGCAACCGCTACAGAAGAAAACATGCATACTTGTTGTTACAGTTAAGGTCTGCATGCTTAAGTTGCTACTGATTTATAGAATCCCAATATATTTAATACAATCATGTTCTTTTGGGCTGCATACATACCCCTTGCCTCTCTGAGTCTATCCAATCTCTCAACATGTGCCTCCCTCTTTGCTGAGATTTCCTGTGCAGCTGTAAAATAAAGTAGTGAAAATAATCCATGAGAACATTGTGCATACCAGTCTTTCCTTTCTTCATCATTTCATATAATTTTTAGTTGCTTTATCTGTATGCTTACATAACTGTGGGATGTCAGAAATTCTAAACTCATTGAGCCATTGGTCAAGTTGTGCCTGTTTGCATTGTTTTAGGTTATGTAATGGTACCTGCACTGCTCCTCAGTGTGTGATATGCCAGTCACATTGGAGACAGCCTTGGCTGGTGATTATAAGCTTCAACCTTATACTGAGACCCACTATAGCTCCCAGCAGCATTCTATGGCTATAGCATTTCACATTGAGTACAAATATATTTGACTCATCCACACCCAACCTCTGTATCCTGAATTTGGCACAATCCTTCCCATCTCCTGCCATTTCTGCAAAGGTCTTCCAACAAAAATGTGAAGACTGCCAGCCCAGCTAGCTGGAATTTTGTAAATAATTCTGTTATTTGTGAATAGGAATATGGTTTGAATGCTTGTTTTACAAATGTAAGAAAACTATGTGTTATAGCCCAGCTAGCTGGAATTTTGTAAATAATTCTGTTATTTGTGAATAGGAATATGGTTTGAATGCTTGTCTTACAAATGCAAGAAAACTATGTGTTTATTTATTTATATATATATATATATATATATATATATATATATATATATATATATATATATATATATATATATATATATATTAAACTACCAGTACAGAAGTGTGTGTTGAACTGCATCTTCTGTACTGAGCTTCAAGATTGTAACCACAGTGTACCCTGCTGGAAAAGAGCAGAAATGTGTATAAACTATATGCCTATGCAAATGGATGTTTTGATGGTAAAGGCTGGAACATACAGAGTTAACTTGCAAACCCTCAAGAAAAGCAAACAGTTTTATGATAGTGTTTATCTCAGATAGGAGACAGAATGTCTACAGCTAGGAGTTCTTTCTATTGTCTGGAAACAAAAACAATTACATGTTTCAAATGTAAAAGTGTTTAACTGCTTTATGACTTCCAGTTCTAGGCAAACTTCTGAGAGCTAAGTATTTTTGACCAGAGGTGCTAAATTTTTAAGTTTGTGTTAGCCTGGGAACTGAAGGCAGAGGTGACAAAAAATAATGTAATCTGAGATAACCCAGCAGTAATGTTTGATAGTAACTTAAGAACTATCTCAGACAGTGAGTCTGTGCATTTTGTATTTGTCTTTGTACCTAGAAACATTCACCCAGCATTTCTGCCTGCATATTGCTCTGTAAGTAAGAATTAGATCATAATATTTCTCTTAGGAACTTACTGAGGTTAGTTTAGATGCTTTCTGTATTTATGTGAGACTGTCCTGCAATGTTGTTTTAAAATATTTCCTGTTTTTCTGAACTTTGTTGTCACTGTGATGAGTTATTGAGTAGTGCCTTATTTTTTATTATTTATTATTAAGTATATTTCAACCTTTTAATTGTGGCTGGTTTGTTTAGAGATATTTAAGCTCTTAGCATACTTGCATGTATTTGGTGACACTGTTTAGGCCACTCCTAGATAGAATTAAAAGTCTTGGACACACTTACCATTTGGATAATAGTAAAATTACACAGTAGAATTGGTCACCCTTTGGGAAGGGCCTTATAGTAGCTGATAAGAGTGGTTTGTGGCTGCTGGTACTACCTTATAATCTGGGCAGAAGGGGGCATAGCTAGTGAACCTGTGCTAGCCTTCCCCTAGAGTGTCTGTGTGTTTGTATATGAATCCAATCTCAAAGTGTGTGTGTGTGTGTGTGTGTGTGTGTGTGTGTGTGTGTGTGTGTGTGTGTGTGTGTGTGTGTGTGTGTGTGTGTGTGTGTGTGTGTGTGTGCATTCCAGCTACTTGGGCAGGGACACAAAGCACTGGTTGGAAAGAGAGGGTGCTGGAGGTTTTGGATTGACCATTTTGCTGAGATCTTAACCCTATAGCTGTGCCAGGCAGGAGTCTTATCATCCTCCCAATGTGCAGTAGCATCACATATTAATTTTTGGCAGTGGTGGGATACCCACATCACATATTAATTATTTGACTGTCGTCAGATAGCCACATCACATATTAATTGGCTTGTAGTGGTGTGGATACTGACTTCCTGTAGCTTGTGTACAGTGATCACTGAAGGTGTTTGTACTCTTAATCAGCCATGTAGTAAACATTCAGAGTTCATATCACAATTGTTTTATTTTTTTTGTTAGCTTGGTGAGTCATATAGAACAGGCAAGCATGTCAGCAGAGAAGTATGGCAAGCTGATAAGGAGCCAGTTGGCTGAGTTGTTCCAAACTAAAGGACTTGTGCATGCCAACCTGACTAAAGCAGATGTGATTGCAGCTTTAGTCACAGCTGCATCAGAGAATAGCAACCAGGAGGACAATCAGACTGGCCATGGGGTTGTACAATTCTCAGAAAATGGACAGCTTAACCTTTCCACAGAGGGCTTAAACATCCATCTGGAGTTAAAGAGACTTTAGCTAGAGGCAAGCATTTTTAAATAGAGGCAACAGAGAGATTGAGGCATTTAGAGACTGAGGAAAATGAGAAACTGCTACACCTGGAAGCTGAGGAGAAGGAGAGGCAAAGGCAATATGAAAAGGAGATGCTGACTCTTTGCCAGAGTCATGGAGGCAATGTGAAAATGGTTACTGAACCCCAGAAGCAACAAAGGTCAGTAAATTTCTTCCACAATGTACAGAAGTGGATAATTTTGATAGTTTCATTCATATGTTTGAGAGGGTATGTAAACAGTATAATGTTGACCAAGGGCTCTGGGTACAATTCCTTACCCCCTTACTCCATGGTAAAGCTGTAACTGTTCTTTCCAAACTGCCTGATAATGACTGCTTAAATTATAATGTTGTAAAGAATTGTGTGCTAGAATTTTTTAAAGTTAACACCTGAAGCTTATAGCAAAAAGTTTTGTGAGCATAGGCGCAAGGCAGATGAAAGTGTGAGTAAATATGTTGCTGAACTAAGCACTTATTTTCATAGGTGGGTGAGTTGATGTCAGGTCACCACTTTTGAAGGACTGGCAGACCTTTTGGTGAGAGAACAAGCCCTTAGCACTTTGCCTGAGGGCATGAGAATATGGTTAGCTGATAGACAATGCTCTACTGCAGATGAGTTGGGGAAGAAGGAAGACCTATACCTAGCAAGCAGGACATTACTGCACAGGAAAGGGAGACCCAGTAGTGCTCATGGGTCTAAGCAAACCCATGGTGGGCAGCCCAGACTGCCCCAACAGAGTCCGCCAGTAGCAGGGGAAGCCACTAGTCCCAGTACACATACAGGACCTAGGGTTAAATGGATTAAATGCAACCAGTGGGGCCATGTAGCATACAGATGTCCATGGAGGCAAGGTGGGGAACAAAACGTGGGAGAGCCAGTAAGTGGTAATGACAAAATGCCAACAGTAGGTTGCCTCGAGGCAACAAGAGTACCAAGCTACCACCCTGCAGATGTCCTGACAGAGAATGATTTTGATAATGCAGTACCATGTGTTCATGCAGTTACACTCAGCCAGGCTTGGAGACAACCATATGGGTCTGGTAGCCTGGGGGAGACCCAGACAGACCACACACGCAGCCAGGACTGGTGAGGTGGTTACTTCAGGGAGGGAACTACCCTGTAGTGGTGAGACTGAAGGTGAGACATAGCTGCTTGTGGGTACTGATGTTCTTTTGGGCAGAGTGACGCAAGGGCAGAGGTGAGTAGTAGTGCTCAGGCTGACAGTGAGGCACCGCTGTCAGAAGATATCAGACTTCCTGTGGAAGGGGAGCTGGGAAGGGTTACAAAGAGAAAGTTGAGACCGGCTCAGCTCTCAGACCCTACATTACAAGGCCTGAGGGAGGTAGCTAGTGAGGCACGTGATTCTCAAAGTAAGGGGGAATCTGTATACTGGGACAAATGGTTACTGAACAAAGAGTGGACCCCTGAGGGAGGGCTAGAGGGAGACAGAATATAGCAGTTGGTAGTGCCCAGAGCCTACTATCTGGCATTTCTAGCCATAGTCCATGATATTCCCTTTTCAGGTCATATGGGTATAAAACGTACAAAGAGATGTATTATGCAGAACTTTTATTGGTCTGGGATTTCCAAAGATGTAACGGGGTACTGTAGGACCCGTGAGCAGTGCCAAAAGGTAGGCAGGGCAGGAAACAAGGTGAAAGCTCCTTTGACGCCTTTGCCTCTGATTGAGGAGCCTTTTCAGAGAGTAGCTATAGATATTGCGGGGCCTCTGAGTACCCCAAGTTCCACAGGGAAAAATATATCCAAGTAGCAGTAGATTATGTGACCAGACACACTGAGGCAGTGGCTCTGTCCTCCATTGAAGCACAAAAGGTGGCAAATGCTTTGTTAGAGATTTTTAGCAGGGTAGGTTTCCCAAAAGAAATACTGACTGACAGATGTGTTAATTTCATGTCAGACCTGCTGGCTTGTCTGTGGAAGTATTGTGGGGTGAAGCACCTAAAGACCACCTCCTATCATCCCCAGGCTAATGGTCTTGGAGAGAGGTTAAACTTTGCACTCAAGATGATACTACAGGCATTTGCAGACCAGTTTAATAGGGATAGGGATAAATATTTGCCCCATCTGTTGTTTGCGTACAGAGAGGTTTCCCAGGAATCCACAGGTTTTCACCATTTGAGTTGTATGGGCATAGGGTGAGAGGACCTCTAGATTTAATTTGAGATGACTAGGAGGGTGAGTGTGAATCCCACAAGGAATCTGTTGTGGAATATGTCCTAAACCTCAAAATAAGGCTCAGGGAACTCATGGGTTTGGCCCAGGAGAATCTGGCAGAAGCCCAACAGCAGAAAAAGGCTTTGTTGACAGGAATGCATGAACCAGAGAGTATGGTGTAGGGCAGCAGGTAATAGTTCTCATTCCTGTCAGACACAACAAGCTACAGGTAGCTTGGGAGGGGCCCTACAAGGTGGTAAGGAAGGTCAGTGATGTTAACTACATGCTAGAAATGCTAGGCAGGAGGCAGGGACACAAATTGTACCATGTTAACATGATGAAACCTTACCATGATAGGGAGGCCCTTGTGCTGAGTATTTGCAGTGGATTGCAAGAGGAGTGTAAGGGAGATCTGTTGGCTGATCTCAATGAGGCTCAGACTGACACCTCAGTGGAAGGGGTAGCAATGTCCCAGCAACTATCCCCTACCCAAGTTTGAAAAACCCGAGCAGTGTTACAGGAGTTTGGGGACAAGTTCATTGGGAAACCAGGGTGTACCCACCTGGTGCAGCACCATGTGGATACAGGACCCCAAAGCTATTAAGCATGCCCCTTATAGGGTACCTGAGAGAGCCAAACAGACTCTGAGTGAGGATATACATGAAATGTATATCATTCGATATGGTTGATCACCAACTTTTAATCCACACCCTGCAAACATTCTGTCTAGATACTGGAGCCCTCCAATGGTTTCAATCCTACCTGAATGGTCGACAGCAGGCTGTCCTCTGGCAGAACAAACTCTCTAACCTTCTACCTAACATCCTTGGAGTACCACAAGGCTCTATACTAGGGCCCTTGCTGTTCTCCATCTTCAGTAACGACCTTTATACTGTCATCCCAAAAGTCACCTGTATCCAATATGCTGATGACTCTACTCTGATTTGCTCAGCCACATCTCCAGTAGAGTTATGGTCAGCTACCCAGGCCACCTTTAATACAATAGAAAATTGGCTTTCTGAACATCGTCTGATCGTGAATCCCAAAAAACTAAAATGCTGGTATTTTCACCAACACGTAGGTCTATCGCTTTCACCTTTACCATAAAATCAAATGATGGCACAATAATATCCCCTGACCCATCTACAAAACTATTAGGTGTCATCATAGACAATAATCTAAAATTTGACCTACATGTTAACCAAACTATCAAAACCATCAATAAAAAACTAGGGTCACTTTACAGAATAAAAGCCTTCCTAACCCCTCCAGCTAAAACTGCCATAGCTTGCTCTCACCTTCTTTCAACCCTTCTGTATGCATCCCCTCTACTCTCGAATTTAAACAAGACTGTCCTTAACAAACTCTCAATTTGCTACAACCACATTGCCAGGTTTGCCACTGGGCTGCATTTTAGGACACATCATTGCATCAATCTAAATCAGCTTGGGTGGCTTGAACTACCCAGCCTAATCCAGTATAACCAACTGATTATGGCCTATAAAATCCTCTATAATCCGGACAATACTCCTGCTCTTAAAAATATTATCACCCCCTATAACAATCCTAGACCGCTTCAATCCTCTAACAAACTACTAATTCAGACTAGCAAAATTAATAACACAGTCGGTGATTCTCTCTTTGCAAACTCTGTAAGTAGATCCTGGAACTCTCTTCCAGCTGATATTACCTTACTTTCCACCTTAGGCCAATTTAAAACTAGACTCAAACAACATTTGCCACTTAACTGGCTATGTCAATGTATCAAGCCTGGCTATCTCTCTGTAGAATTTGTAAAAATCTGTTAACCAGTTTACTGTGTAATTTAATTTAATCCTGACTTGTGCTCAGGATTAACTGTAACCTGTGGAACTTGTTTAACTTGCTTACTTAAGTAATCTCTGTAAATAGTCTGTTTGTAATATGTAATGCTGGTATTATGTAATGCTGTATCTGCTTACCTTTGGAGCTTTTCTCCCTGGGCCTCTGCTGAAAATGGACATGCATCCAGTCGGACTATCCCGGTCAACAAATGTAAAATAAATAAATAAATAAATGTTGGAACTAGGGGTAATTAAGGAGACCAGTAGTCCATGGGCCTACCCAATGGTGCTGGTACCAAAGAAGGATGGCAGCACCAGGTTCTGTGTGGACTACAGGAAATTAAATAGTCACACAGAGTCAGATGCTTACCCCATGCCTAGGACAGATGAAGTCCTAGAGCAGCTGGGTGAGGCTAAGTATCTTACCACTACTGATCTTCCCAAGGGTTACTTTCAGGTGACCTTGACTCCCAGTGCTAGACAGAGGTCAGCATTTGTGACTCCTTTTGGCTTGTATGAGTTCACAAAGATGCCCTTTGGGATGCAAAATGCCCCAGCAACTTCCCAGAGGCTGGTAGATCATATCTTAGCAGGAGCAGGAGAATTTGTCCTTGCTTACCTAGATGATATTGCCATCTGCAGCCATTTTTGGCAAGAGCACCTACAGCATGTCAGGGAAGTGCTGGACAGACTACACAGGGCAGGCTTGACCATTAAGCCCAGATAATGTCAGGTGGGTATGGCAGAGGTCTCCTACATGGGACATAGAGTGGGGAGTGGTAAGATCAGGCCAGAACCTGACAAAGTGGAAGCTATTCAGGCATGGCCTGCACCTGTTACCAAAAAGTAGGTGAGGACTTTCTTAGGGACAGCAGGGTACTACAGAAAGTTCATCCCCAGTTATAGTACCACAGCTGCTCATCTCACAGACACGAGGCAAGGCAAGGCATTCCCAAATAGGTTCAACCCTCTCAAGCAACATTTTCTCAAGGGTCACTTGAAAAACTAGCTTGAGTTTTCGGGGGCGGGGGGATTGCGAAGGCTGCCAGTCCAGCTAGCTGGAATTTTGTAAATAATTCTATGTTATTTGTGAATCGTAATATGGTCTGTATGCTTGTCTTACAAATGTAAGAAAACTATGTTATGTGTATATTAAACTAATGGTCCAGACATGTTTGCTGAACTGTATGTTCTGTACTGAGCTTCAAGAATGTAACCACAGTGCACCCTGTTGGAAAAGAGCAGAAATGTATATAAACTATATGCCTATGCAAATGGATGTTTTGATGGTAAAGGCTGGAACATACATAGTAACTTGCAAACCCTCAAGAAAAGTAAACAGTTTTATGATTGTGTTTATCGCAGCTAGGAGACAGAGTGTCTACAGCTAGTAGTTCTTTCTATTGTCTGGAAACAGAAATAATAACAGGTTTCAAATGTAAAATTGTTTAACTGTTTTATGACTTCCAGTTCTAGGCAAACTTCTGAGAGATAAGTATTTTTGACACAGAGGTGCTAAATTTTTAAGTTTGTGTTAGCCTGGGAACTGAAGGCAGAGGTGACAAACAATAATGTAATCTGAGATAACCCAGCAGTAATGTTTGATAGTAACTTAAGAACTATCTCAGAGAGTGAGTGTTTGCATTTTGTATTTGTCTTTGGACCTAGAAATATTCGCCCAGCACTTTTCCCTGCACATTGCTCTGTAAGTAAGACTTAGATCATAATATTTCTCTTAGAGATAGATAGGAACCTAGTGAGATTAGTTTAGATGTTTTATGTATTTATGTGAGACTGTCTTGCAATGTTGTTTTAAAATATTTCTTGTGATTCTGAACTCTGTTGTCATTGCATTAAGTTACTGAGTATTGTCTTGTGCCTTTATTATTTATTATTAAATATATTTAAAAATTTTAATTGCAGCTGGTTTGTTATTTAAGCTCTTAAAGTACTCGCATGTATTTGGTGACCCTGTATAGGCCACTCCTATATAGCCTTAAAAGTCTTGGACACACATATCATTTGGATAATAGTAAAATTACATAATATAATTGGTCACCCTTTGGGAAGGGCCTTATAATAGCTGATGAGTGGTTGGTGGCAGCTGGTACTACCTTATAATCTGGGCAGAAGAGGGCATAGCTAGTGAACCTGTACCAGCCTTCCCCAGGAGTGTCTGTGTTTGTATATATATCCAATCTCAAAGTGTGTGTGTGTGTGTGTGTGTGTGTGTGTGTGTGTGTGTGTGTGTGTGTGTGTGTGTGTGTGTGTGTGTGTGTGTGTGTGTCAGCTACTTGAACAGGGACACGAAGCACTGGTTGGACAGAGAGGGTGCTGGAGGTTTTGGTTTGGCCATTTGTCTGAGATCTTAACCCTATAGCTGTACCAGTGGGGAGTCTTGTTGGGGATCCGGTGAAAGAGGGAGAAACCAGCCCAAGACTTACTGTGATCTCTGTGTGCTCTTAAGAGAAATTGTACTTTACTGTGTGCACACTTGTCATCCTCCCAATGTGCAGGGGCATCACAAAATGTACAAGTGTTCTCCAGACAATTTGTAATACTGCATTTTATGACCAGCGCACATATACCAACTGTGTTTGCTCAATGGGAAGTAAAGAGAAATATTGCCAAACAAAAAGGAAGGGAGTTTATGAAACGGCAAGGATAATGTGACATCTGGCATTAGTTTATGGCATGTGTGCTGATATACCAGGCCAGACTTTATCCAATGGTCAACAATGAAATGATAAATGACTTGGCTTTCATGCCATGACTTTGGAGGGATCAATGGGATGATGTGACATATATTTTGTGAGGACTTACACACTGTTAAAAGTAATTTGTACAATGTGGGATTCAAACCTATGCAAAAAAGAGAATGCATACATTTCCACATTGGTTATTTTTCCTCATTGCCACAGAAGAAGTGCTTGGTAATCATGGTCATCACAGATATACAGTTTAAAGACTAACTGGTGGTGTACTTCCTTTAAGACTGCATGTAGTATGTGACATTACAGGTTCCAGCTTATGCTTTCTCATCTGTGATGCAGGACTAATGTCTGATATTATAATGGAAATAGATATAATTTCATTACTTTAGTAATAGATTTGTATTTTGTGGTACCTACCTTACATAACATTCTGTTCCACAGTTATACCTGTGTTATGCAAGGGTGTTAGATGATCGTCAATAAGCTATTGTGTCCATCACATATATGCAACTGCATTTTTTTACATAATCATCATTGTCATGATAAACCAGTTACCCCCACATAATACATATGATACTTACAAAAGTATGTCTATGCTCAATCTATTACCTTTATAACCACAGTTTTTTGAAAAATTGCAATGGGATACCTTAACTAAAAATTGGCTTATGGTGGAATAGAACCTGGGCTCATCTGTGCCTTGACCATGGACTGCTTGCACTTACACCTGGTGCCACAGAGAAAGCTAAACAATGGGTGCATTTTTGCACACTCAGTACTGTCCAGAATGTTGAAGGCTGTGCCCTGCTTCTGATTTATTTGGACAAATGAATGTAAACCAAATTAAATCTTAAACTTTTTTCCTTAAGTACTGAACATTGTTTGTGCATAGGTAGGCAATGTGCAAATGTAAATGGCAATAGCGAAGATATATTACTTGCTAAATAATCATTACGACTGTTCCACAGTAAAATAACTACTGTGGGACTCCAACCCCACTTTACCTAGCTTCGTGTTTGTTTAACTCAACATATTTACACCTTGTGCTACACAGGCTGTCAAGTAACAGGTGGAATTTCTGCAGTCATTACCATCCATGTCACTGACCATCACACAATGCAGCTGAGTGTTTGCACTTCATAAGGCAACTGACATGAAATTTTCAGTTTTTAGGCAGTTAGCCATGTTTGTGCTAAGCTACATGCCACGCAAATGGTAACACCCCCCCAAAAAAATAAAAAAAGTGAAACAAAGGTTAAACAATTAGACAGATCTGGATTTGAACCATCAGACTATGGTACTTACAAAACACAGGTGTACTGGGTTATCTTTCTTTGCCACAGACACAGATTTGCAACACCAATCAAATTATATGCATACAAGCAATTCATATTTCATTTCCAGTATTACCTCATCCAATTGTATGGAGCAGTGGTGCAGTGGTTGCATTGTCACCTCTCAGCAAGAGTTCTCCAGTTCGATTCTCAACTGGGGTGCCTTTTGTGTGGAGTCTGCATGTCCTTGCTGCATTCATATGGGTCTCCACCAGGTGCTCCGGTTTCCTCCCGTGTTACAAAGACATGCATCTGAAGTGTTTCTCCTTGGGCCTCTGCTAAAAATTGGCTTTGTTCCAAGTCAGAAATTCCCAGTAAACAAATAATAAATAAAAATAATTGGACATTCTCAGTTGCTTGTACATGTGTGGCTAACATATAGTGAAATGAGAGATTACAGAGGCATTTATGAATACATTTGCAGAAATGCAGCTCTGCCCTGTTTATATATTCTAGCCAGTCTTCACTTATCTCTGCTTTAATATCAGACATGCAGTCTGTAGTGCATTTCCATCATTTTGCTTTCAAGGTGTGATAAAATTAGGTAACAGTGAGAAACAGTTTTCATCAAAGGCAGGAAACTTCTGCTGTTATGGACAAAAATATACATGTGTGGTGTTT
Organism: Protopterus annectens; assembly: GCF_019279795.1. Taxonomy (NCBI): domain Eukaryota; kingdom Metazoa; phylum Chordata; order Ceratodontiformes; family Protopteridae; genus Protopterus; species Protopterus annectens. The sequence continues at coordinate 571,695,169 of NC_056727.1, read as the reverse complement.
GGCTTTATTTAAAGGCTCACTGAAGTTAGTTACACACTTTGTAAGTGTATCGTCACAGATGCACCCACTGCAGGGAAGGGTGTCTGAATTGCTGTCATGTTTTCCTTCACTCACACTAATCATTCACAGCTGCAATCCCTTTGCACCTAACACACTATGTTTACTTTAGCTACATGAAGTCAAAATTTGTATTCAGGAATTCTGATGAGTTCACTCCTCATATGCATTTTCACAGTACTCAGAGGGCTGAATCTACACTATAAAAACTGAATGTGTGCTAGGGAACATGAAGGTAAGGAGACTTGTATATTCGGACAAAACAGAAGATTGGTATTCCTTTAAAGGTGATTTCTCTGCAGGGAAGCCATTATTTTGCTAAGGTATGCTGCTGTTATTCAAGGAAATTTTAGAATTTGTAAACTCTTACAAATGCATATATATAAGCTTTATCTGTATGCACTTCTTATACCTCACTGCTGGCATAGGTAGTTTTAGCAGGCATTTACATTTGTGACATAGACAGGTTATACTTACAGCACAACTATGTTCTTAATATTTTCTTTTGCAATGTCCCATGGTACTGGAGGGAAATGTAATGTACATGTCACTGACACTGACACTGGCATTATGCTTTTCAGATGGCTCAGGGCACTCTCCACAGGAGAGGTGGGCACAGTGAAAATTGACTGGCATTCATAAGTTGACTTCTTCACTGTTTAGCACTGATAATTGTCATCTGGGAATCAATTACATAACTGTTCAGTCTTTACTATATGACTGTTGACAGAATGGGTGCTTCTACAGACCCTTACATTTTTGTTGGAGTGTGTGAGTGTGCAACCTACCATTTTGTTGCACTATATGAGAAGTGTGTTTCAAGTTTTTTCTGTTAAAAATGTGTAGCCTGATAATTTTGTGAATATATATATATATATATATATATATATATATATATATATATATATTTTTTTTTTTTTTTTTTACTTACATGGTATTCCTTGGTTTTTACAAACATGTGGGGGGGGATACCATTCTGTTGTCCTTAATGAGAAGTGTGCTTCAAGTGCTTTTTTGTTAGAAATGTGTAGGCAGCTTGATAACTTTTTGAAAACATGTATACATTAGTTATATGGTATTAACATATATACATTACTTATATGGTATTCCTTGTTTTTTACAAATATTCATTTGTGTTGGAGGGGAGATGGGGGAATCACCTAACATTGTATAGTAGTAAACAAGAAGTGTGTTTCAAGAGCTTTATGTTGACAAAGGACACACAGACTTATTACTTATGTGATATTAATGTGTTTTATCCTTCTCTGTTCTATGTCAGATAGGATTATGACACCCAACCCTACAAATCCATGAAAATGTATTTTCAGTGATGCTGAGAAGAAGGTCATCATCCAGCCTCTGAAGTGGCATGAAGCTTTCCTGCTTGAGAGAGGCCGAGGAGATATGTCTTCCAGAAAGGATATTTGGAACCAGTTAGTCACTGATGTCAATGCAGTTAGTCGTTCTGGACTAAATTATGATCAGCTGCAGCACTGAGCCACTGATATGATTTCAACAGCATGGAGGAGTGGGGCTGCAGTTGCCCAAGAACAGGTGGCTATGGAGAGTGGTCTTGGTACTGAGCCATCACTGACACCAAATGAGGAATTCCTGTCCACTGACAGAGATCCTGACAGCTCATGGGAGCCCATGCACAGTGTGCTCGATGTCACTGCTAATGTCTTGGGAGACCAAATGTGTTCCAGGAACAGATTCCAGGTAAGCTTATGTATGGCAACATTATATTGGCTTGTAGACTAAAATATACTTTGGTTGTTACTGCTTGTGATATGTTTTCTCTGTCTGTACCTATTAATAAGTTATACAAGACAGTTCTTCAGTAGACATGGGTGTAGATTGACAGCTCAGACAAGTTTCAGTTGGAGCTATTTCTTACAGGGCATATAGGCAATTCTTTATTCAATGTCCCTGTAATATTCCCATTGTGATGATTAATTGCTGTCCTTTCATTGCTTCATTAATTCCAGGTCCATCCTCCCCTGTAAAGTGTTGAGACATCTGCACAGTGTAAGCAAGTGTTTTGTTTTTGTTCTTACTAAGCATTATTTAGATATACAGTGGATATAAAAAGTGCACACACCCCTGTTAAAATGTCAGGTTTTGTGATATAAAAAAATGAGACCACAATAAATCATTTCAAAACTTTTCCCACCTTTAATGTGACCTACAGGCTGTACAATTCAATTGAAAAACAAACAAATCTGTTAGGGAAAAAATATAAAAAATAAAAAAACGTACAATAAACTGGTTGCATAAAAGTGTGCACATCTATAAACTAATACTTTGTTGAAGCACATTTTGATTTAATTACATCATTAAGTATTCTTTGGTAGGAGTCTATCAGCATGGTACATCTTGACTTAGCAATATTTGCCCACTCTTCCTTGCAAAAGCACTCCAAATCTGTCAGATTGCTAGGGCATCTGTTTTGCACAGCCCTCTTCAAGTCACCCCACAGATTTTCTATTGGATTTAGGTCTGGGCTCTGGCTGGCCATTCCAAAACTTTAATTTTCTTCTGGTGAAGCCATTCTTTTGTTGATTTGGATCTATGCTTGGGGTCATTGTCATGTTGAAATATGAAATTCCACTTCATCTTCAGCTTTCTAGCAGATGCCTGAAGGTTTTGGGTCAAAAATGACTGGTATTTGAAACTGTTCATAATTCCCTCCACCTTGACTAAACCCCCAGTTCCAGCTGAAGAAAAACAACCCCAAAGGATGATGCTGCCACAACCATGCTTTACCATGGTAAAGCATGCTGCCACCACCATGCTTTACCATGGGGATGGTGTTCTTTTGGTGATGCAAAGTGTTGTTTTTGCGCCAAATGTACCTTTTGGAATTGTGGCCAAAAAGTTCAACCTTGGTCCCATCAGACCATAACACATTTTCCCACATGCTTTTGGGAGACTTGATGCATTATTTTGCAAATTTTAGCTAGGCCTGGATGTTTTTCTATGTAAGAAAAGGCTTCTGTCTTGCAACCCTACCCCGTAGCCCAGACATATGGAGAATACAGGAGAGTGTTGTCACATATAGTACGCAACCAGTACTTGCCAGAAATTTCTGCAGCTCCTTCAGTGTTGCTGTAGGTCTCTTAGCAGCCTCCCTGACCAGTTTTTGTCTTGTCTTTTCATCAGTTTTGGAGGGACGTCCAGTTCTTTGCAACGTCACTGTTGTGCCATATTTTCTCCACTTTTTGATGACTGTCTTCACTGTGTTCCATGGTATATCCAATGCTGTGGAAATTTTTTTGTACCCTTCTCCTGACTGATACTTTTCAACAATGAGATCCCTTTGATGCTTTGTAAGTTCTCTGTAAACCATGGCTTTTGCTGTAGCAGGCAACGGAGTAAAATCCTACTAGGACAGCTGAACTTTATTTGGGGTTAATCAGATCTCTTTAATTGATGGCAGGTGTATACCCAAGAAGACTGAATGCTGTAATTAAATCAAAAGGTGCTTCAACAAAGTATTAGTTTAAGTGTGTGCACATTTATGCAACCAGCTTATTGTATGTTTTTTATTTTATATATTTTCTTCCCCTAACAGATTTGTTTGTTTTTCAATTGAATTATACATGTTATTAGTCACATTAAAGGTGGGAAAAGTTTTGAAATGATTTATTGTGGTCTCATTTTTTATATCACAAAAAACTGGCATTTCAACAGGGGTGTGTACATGTTTATATCCACTGTATATTATGCTTATGTTTACAAAGTGTGTAATGAGTGCCTGTATTGTTGTAGCATCTGAAATTGTGCAAACAATGTTACTTTTGTTCAAAAATTGTGGCTTAATATTTATGGGAGTATTAATTTTGTTCATGTGTTTGTTGCTTATTACCACAGTTGAGTCTAACAGTAGAACTGTAGTACCCCTACCACCAGATGTTGGAGTATCAGCAGGCTGTTATGATTATGGTGGCCAAAAGGAGGCACGTTCAGGGGTGCAGAAGTTGAATCTGATACTGAGGTTGTGACGCACACATCCCCTGGATTTCCTTCAGACACAGTATGCCTACATATACCCATTCCAATGAGCCCTCATACAGTGGACATGTTGAGGGTGACACAGTTGAAAAGGACAGTGTGGTCACTGCAGTTTCAGTGCTAGTTGACTCTGGCCATAGCCAAAATGTGGGAAAGGTGCCACGCAGGAGGACTGGTGGAGTGATCAGAGGAGGCCTGTCATCCACCCTCCACCTAATGAGGGTGTGTCATTACTTGGCAATCGACATATGTTTAGGGCCATCATGGAGGCAGAGGCACATTCCACTAGGGTCTCTGAGGACATGCTTAGGATTCTAGATGTGACACTAGCTGACAGGCATGACTACCTCCACCGTGTGGCCAAGTTAGTGGATAATATGAATGCCAAAATGGAATGGGTAGTGTCTGTGATGGAATGTCTGCTGAGATGGGACAGCATACTCATGGCCAAAGGACTGCAATATCATCTGGTGTAGCCAACATGGCCATGCCCAATCGCGCTTCTGTAGTGTCACTACTTCCACTGCTCCATCAGTGGTTGAGGTGTCCACATCCAGATGTGGTGGGCCATGGGTGTCATAGACCTGGGCATAGTTGTGAGAAGAGCTCATCCAGCAGTCATTGCTCACATTCAGGTAGCACCAACACTACATCTGTACATGGGCATGGACATGCCAGTGCAACTCCTGTCAGAGCCAGTTCTCACAGTCAGAGATGACAATGAACTGATACCTCTAACATACACAGCTCACACCTCTCTGACATGCCAGGATGTAGTGCTAGCACAGAGCTTGGCTGTGTTCATAAAGGCACTCACACGCACACACACAGTTCACAAAGAGTGTCCATTCAGAGACCCATACATACCAGTTACATGAGGTGCAAATGAGGATTGCAGGCAATTTTCTCTCAGTGCTCCTTGGATATTATCTATATTCCTGCCTGCTTGTGTTTGTTACTCACACACACTCACTATTTTGGTGTCAGCCATGGCCTCCTGCCCCCCAACTCCCACCCTGTGATAATGATGATAAATGTATCTTCACCTTGTTCCTATATTTGGGATTAAGGGTTACATATGTACCTGTCTAATACACAGGGTGCATAGCTAAATGACTGCTTAGGATATGTATTGGTGATATTATTTTGAATTTTTTTCTGATTTAGTACAGCATTTTAGTGTTGTCATTCCTACCTTAAAATTGCTGATACATTGTCATGCGTATTGTCCCACTTGTGAGACTGCAGAGATAAGTAACGTTTGGACTGATTTTTCTTCACTGGGTAATTTAGATGCATGAGTCATGTTAGCTGATAAAATGCACAAATTTATATTACATAAGTCAGTCCTGTCACATATTGATGTCATTGCTGGACAACTCACACACATTCTACTTTGGTATATTTTCAAGTAACAGTATGCAAGTATCTGCCATTCATTCATTCTTACACATTTATGTTTCTGTTACAGATTCAGCACTTACCTTGATAGTCCTGCAGTTACAAATACAACTCTGTCTCATGCTAGCAGTACACAGCTGTTACATGGATAAGTAAAGGTTGTGAGCATTGCCTGGCATCAATTTTACTGTATGTATGTATGTGCATAGAATGAAAGTTGTACCACTTAGGTGGTCAGCATGTGTGGTATCCATTGTCTTTTGGCCAGGGCAAGGGCATATGGTGCATGTCTATGTCTACCTATACTGACAGCAGTTGGTGGTTTCCCCCTCTGACTCCTCACCTGTGTAATTATGTGGTGACCTTGCCAGTGGTGGTAGAACATTTGCTCCTAGCCCTTGGTGTTCCTGTTTAGCTGTTTTTGCAGGATGATAGTGTGTAGAATAGCACAGAGTGTGATAATTTTGGCATAAGTACTGGGATCGTACTGCTGAGCACCCTCTGATATATACATGCTCTCTGATGTTTCTTGTCTGAGTGTGTATCTCATAGCATTCCTCTGTGGGTGGGTGTGCATTTCTGAAGGCCGTTATCAGCCATGGTTCAAGTGCATACCCTGCATCTCCCAGTAACTGGCCTTGTGTAATATCAACCCTGGAAAACCTGTGGTAGAGCTGTGAGTTATGCCAGATATGAGAGTCATGGTAACTGTTGGGTTGCCAGCACACACATTTAAGATGATTACTGCAGCATTACAGATGACCTGGCTGTAAATGTAGTGGAACTCCTTTCTGTTGATGTACACCCTTCCCTGTTCCCCAGGTGGTGCTTTGATCTCAATGTGCTGCAGTTTATGGCAACAAAGATTTCAGGAGTGTGCTATGAGGTAGAAATCCTGCATAGTTCTAGCTCTGCCCTCAGGGGTATGGGGAAATATATGTATTCACTGACATGCTATAACATAACAATCAGGAACTGGTGTAGGATCCTGGATCATAATACCAGTGACACCCCCAGCATGTCCCCTATGGGTCTCTGAAATGTTCCTGCAGCTAATATTCTAAGTGCTACACATACTGTGGTCACCACAGGTATTGGTTCCCCTCAGTTTGCCCTTGCTCTCAGGTGAGGAAGACAGAGGTTGCAGAGTTCCTGGAATGTGCCTGTATCCACCTTGTACTGCTCTACTATTTCCAACTTATGCAGACCATGAAAAGTTAAATGGGTTCTAAATACCCTTCTTCTTCTTGCTTGAGGTCTATTAGCAGCAGCAGCAGCAGCATGGACTTGGACCTGTTTCACATACATATGCAGAAGAGCAGCAGCAGCCCCTAACATTCTTTCCCTCCAGTGTAGTTACTGTGGCGGTCTTCCAATAAGTTTTGGAATGCAAGGCAAAAGACTACACTAAGTGTACATGATTACTTTATAGCTTGTTGAATAGCTCTGCTTTTTGGATTGGTTGATTAGCATACAATTCAGCTTCTTATGCAGCAATTAGCATGCCACAATGTTTACTGTGTTTGTGCGGCTACACATGTTTTGTATAGCCACTTACTGAATGCCAATGAATGTGCTATCACATGCACATCATGCCACGATGCACACATGGTTTTAATGAGGTGTGTAGGGTTTATTGAATTCTTCCCAAAGTCTTTTTACCAGAAGAGGTGACTGAGAACACCAAAACAGAATCCACAGCAGAGAACTTGGAGGCCAAGCATGGCTGAACATAACCCAAATCTCTCTTGCTCTCTTTTTTTAAAGCACTTTATTAGGCAGGATCTCCATTAGCAAAGGAGAAGTACAAGCTTTCTTAACAAATCTCCTCCAATGCAGGGAGCAATGGAGGAAAGGTCTCCACAACTGGTGTCCAAAAGATCACAACCCTACTAAATTTGGGAACAGTCAGACAGATTCTGACACAATTGAAACCTCAGATGTGAGATCACCTGCAAAATGTGGATTCAAGGATAACAGAATGGTGATAGAAGTGCCGGCATTAGTCATAACCCAGATATGCACCCCAAAATCAACTGACTAAACAATAAGGGAAAAAAAGTCACAGACTACTATCCAAGAACATGGCGGGTTTTAAGACTTCCTTTTTTTTTTCATACACTAAACTAGTGGAAGAATCCCCATGGGAAGCCGTATCAATTCTGGCAATAGAATCTGCACCCTGACCTCCCCTGCACCTAAAGAATTTGGTTCATGTGTACCTGAGGCAGGCAATGGTGTGACTGACCACTGTGCTACACACAGTTATCATACCGTACCCCATACCAGGGAACCTGGAGATAAAAGAAGGCATGTGGTCTGATAGCCTGCCCATGGGTGAGGCTACTCCAAGAAACAAGTAGTAGGCATTTTGTCATATATTAGTATGACTGTTAGGTGCATGAGGGTTAGATGGTGAATTTGGTGAAGGCACTGTATCTAAGTCTATGAAGTCAGGTGACAAAATTCCAGCCAGATCATTACCATACTGGCTACAAGTTTATACAAGTAAACAAATAGACAAAATCCACTTTTCTTCATTGCAATAGCAAACAAAAGTATATGTCTACAGGGATACTGCACTGAATACTGCACTCAGGAAAATTACAGTTATTTCAAAATTCCAGACACCAAAATTAAGAAATCAGTGCAATAATAGAAATAGTATAAAATAATCTTTGACAAGGAATTAAGTATAAACTTAAGAAGAATTCCTTTCAGAAATGTTTCATAAACAAAATGGCACCGAAATCATGATTTAAGCAAGAACTGTCATCAAAATACACAATTGACTTATATACCTGAAGACATGAATAAATAACAATAAAAATAACAAGTTTTCTTGACAAAAATTCAAAATAAAGCCTTAAATCAATGGAAATAGCTGTGATTTACCCAACAATTATGGCAGCACGAGGCAATATCAGAACTAAACTGAAATGGTCCTAGGGCAGAAATAGCCTCAGGCATTCCCCATAGCTTTCAACCAATCAGGGATAACTCCAGAAATAACCGGGGGCAATCAGGGATACTTTTAAAATATTAGTGAATTAATTTTCATTTTTTGAAGTAAAAGGAGTCAATAAGTCTAATTACTGTCATTATTTATTAAGTGTAATTCACCACCTTTTCTCAAAAAATGTTAGTTGTAGGAGAAATTAGGTGCTACAGAGCTAAAATCTGAGTCAAAATCAGGGATGTCCCTAACAATGCCACCTATCTGTTTTTTTTTTTTTTTTTTTGAACAATCCAGAAATCAAATTGATTGTCCAGTAGTCTGGAAAACATTGTACAAATGTTGGCATTCTGATTCAAAAAAGAAAACAGACTATCAGAGTTTGTAAAATTGGCTCATTTGCTATTCTTTTTTACAGAAAAGCATAGTAATTCAGCAGAAATAAGGCATCATGAATGGAAAAAAAGAGGACGTTCCCCCTCATGTGACATGACTATGAATCATAGGTTCATAGGTAAGTACTAGGCTAATAGCCCTAGAGCCAACACAAGCCTAGCCCAAGAATATTCCCAGTCGTCCTCTTGCCGGACGTTAGTTTCCTGTGCCCCTATCGAGCAAGACTGTTGAAGTCATCCCTGGGGTGAATTTCCTGTTACCCATCCACTCATCAAGATTTTTCTTGAAGAGGTCTATTGAAGTGCTCTGCTTGACACAAATGGGGAGTCTATTCCAGAGTATGGGAAGTCTCTGGGTTAGGAACCTGTCCCTCCAGCAGGTTCTGTTTATTGTGGTGATGAGGTTGAGGTCTTTGGAGCATGTGGTGCAGAGGGATTGAGACTTTTTCAGATGAAGCATGTCTAGCAACACTGGGCCAGATATGGCTTTGTATGCCACGCAGAGATCACCTCTAAGTAGCGATATGAGACAGAGTAAAGCTGAAGTTTTTTGAGTCTGTCTGTATAGTGCATGTGTTTGAGTCTTAGGATCCTCTTTTGAGGAATATTTGTGGCCTCTCCAGTTGTTGTAGGTGTCCAGTGAGATATATGCCAAATGGGGCATTGTACTCAGTAATGGGTCTAATGAGGGATGAGTAAAGAGGGATTATGACTTCATTCTTCCTGGATGAGAAACCTTTTGTAATGAGGTGTGCCACATAGAAAGACTTTTTAACTACAGTGGCAACATGGTTGTCTAAGGAGAGGTTGCTATCTACCTGTGTCCCTAGATCTCTTATCACACTTTGGGAGTTGAGTGGGCTACCATCGATATGGTAGTTCGTGGGCACCGTGTTGTTCCTGAAGGGAATGACAATGCACTTTTTAGCATTGACCACGGTTCTGGCACCAGTCATTGGTGTCTGTGAGGCCTTTTTGTAGGATGTCTACATCAGCTTGAGAGTCAATAATAGCTTCCAGTTTGCAGTCATCCGCAAATTTGGTTAACCAGAGTCCCTTGGTGTTGGCCTGAACTTCAGAGAAGTAGATACTGTTAAATAAAAACAAATGATAACAACACAGGAGGCTCAGATGCAAAAGTTTACTAGTGTACACCAGGAGGCAAAAAACCATACAAGTACAGAGTTTTGTCTGACATGATGCAGGAAATACACAATTTTATATAGTCTTACATTCAGGCTGTGCCCACCTTACTGACGTGGTTAGTCACAGGGCACCTACATCACTATGGTCTACAATATTCTATTCATAAGAAAAAGCTGATGTTATACATTTTAAAAGTTTTCCCATGGGAATAATACAGCCTTGCAAAGCACCTGGTTCGTTATAATGTCTTTCTGTAAATGTTACTCTTCTAAGGTCTCAGGCTAGCTTGAATACAATAGTCGGTTCACTCTTGTAATATACTTCTTTGTTCTTCTTGCAACTTTTACTTTAGCAGCTGTGTCTTATCTCTGATACATTCACAAGGTCAATTATCTCAGAGGAAGGAATAAGAATATTCAATGCTTTATACATTTAATTTTCCTGACCCAGCAGATAATCATTAGTGAAAACATAAGCTTGCTGAGCTGGCTACTGCCAGGGTCAGAGTTCAAATACACTGCAGCTCCAAAGCTTCAAGCAATTACATGTAAAATCATTCTTATTGCCATATTGTAAATAGAATAAAATGCATTATATACTATTTGCTTTTAAACTAGCACTTTATACATGTTCAAATACATATTTTTCTAACATTTTCCTCCCTTTTAATACTTTTTATTCTATTCAGAAACATAAACAATGTTATATCGTCTCCTAGCCTTCTCCTTTAAGGACTTTTAACTAGGCAAGTCATTTAGTTTATATTTGAACAAGTTTCGTCTGGAATCAATAGTTCCAATTCAATGTCTTGGTACAAAGTTTCAGTTACAGATATATCAACAAAATCTTTGACTAATCTTTTCATACAGGGGATCCCACAACAGACACATGCTCCTAATAGGAGCAGACCAACACAAATAGCAATCAAAATATTCATTAGGATAGAACCCCACCCACCAAACAGACTCTGGAAAAAGTTCTTCAGTGGGTTTGGGCCTGGTTCAGTCATGGCCGATACCTGCTGTATTACCTCTAGGTGATCATTAATTTCGTGTCGATTGTCTGGTATGTACGCACAGCATTCTTCTTTGATAAGCGCACAAGTACCACCTCTCGCCGCTAGGGTGAAGTCGAGAGCCATTCGATTTTGTAGCACAACAGTTCTCATTGCATTCAGTTCGTCAGTCACTAGTTCGAGAGCAGAAAAAGTTGTGTTACTCATTACTTCGAGAAGTTTCGACAGTTTTCTCAACTCCCAGATTGATTTGACTGCTCCATATGCTGGAAATATTCCAGCCCAGGATATAACACTGTCACTCAAGTCCATATGAGTCAATTTTTCTTTATCTTTCACGGAATTATGGTTTTTCCAACCAGCTTCAATTTTTCCCATTGGATTTACAGGTTTTCCGATAGGATCTTCAGGTTTTCGGGCTACATCTCTTACATTTCGTATCTTACCTAGAGGTAATTCTGCAGTATGCCTTATAGCTGGAACCAGATAACCCAAAAAACAACTGCCGGACCAATTCTCAGGTAGCCATTTGTATGCTTTTTTCCCACAAATAAAATAACAGTTTTCTACTTTGGTACTGATGCAGGTTAGTTCTGAATGAAACATTTTCTTGTCTATAACAGACAATTGTTTATGCAAGACAGGATTTCTCTGTACTTCACTTAATGTTGTTTTCATTAAGCTCAAATATGAATCATAATTTCCGTCACAAATAGTGCTTTTATCTTTAGTTTTAATATAGCATTTATAAGATATAGTTATGTTACAGTTACTCCAACCCACTTGGAGTGTATCATTCTTATAGAAACATACAATTCCCCTCTGTGTAATAAGCAAATACAATGCAATTTTGTCCTGTGATCTTACAGAACCTGTATCAAAAAGTAAATTTTCCCAAGTCTCATTTATCCCCAAGGGACAGCGGACATCAACAGTCCTCCATATGCTGTTGGTATGGCAGTACAAACCCAGCAATTTGAAATGTTCATAGTCTCTACATATACACGCTTCATAGCTAGGTATGTGTTAAAGTTTGGATGCCAGTTTATAGACAGTTCATCACGTTTCTCCACTTTCACTTGTGTGGTTATATGTAGGAAGAACCACAACAAAGGAAAGTCATCACAATCATAGTTAATAAATGCATAGTTAGCAAGATGATTAAACAATATCTTCGGGTTGATCTGTATTTTTACTCATTTCGCTCTTGGCCATCCTGCCTTTGTTGTGTGTCAGTCACAAAATGTTTATCAAGCTGAAAATTCTTTACCGGTTTACAGTCGTCAGGTGGACCCAGGACGACCTTTCAGCAACTTTGACTGCAGTAGGCGTGCCAACAGTACCTGGTACGGTCCTTCCCACTTTGGACTCGCCCAATTCTTCCTCTTGACCTTCAACCAAACCCAGGACCCTGGGGTCAGCACTGCTTCCAATGGTCTGGTCTGTCTTTTATCTGAAAAAGAGTTCAACTGCAAAACAGTTTTATTAGTTAACAGTTTCCTCATATAACTAGCTAATGAGCTGTCAGCCTCTAATTCTGCAGGCATGAGAGCTTTCCACTGTGGCACATAATATGCCCTTCCAAATATAACTTCAAAGGGAGTCAAACCCTTTACATTTGGAACTGTTCTCATGCTCAGCAGTGCCAAAGGCAAACAGCAAATCCAATTCTTCTGTGTATCATCTACTAACTTCCTCAATTTGTTTTTTAGAATTCCATTGTACCTTTCCACCAGTCCTGCAGACTGTGGGTGGTAAGCACAATGATTTTTCAAGGAGATCCCAAAGAATCTCCCAAGTTGGTGAATCGTCTGATTCACAAAATGTAATCCCATTGTCACTATAGATTCTTTCCGGTATGCCAAATCTAGGAATTATTTCTTTTATTAGGGCCTTTGCCACTGTTGCTGCATCCGGATTTTTAGTTGGAAAAGCTTCTACCCATTTGGAAAACATGTCTATAATTACTAAACAGTATTTTTCCCTTCACATTTACTCAGTTCTATGAAATCCATACAGATAGTATGGAACGGATATGGTGGTATAGGAAAACTCCCTTGCTTGGGTTTGAATGCTCCTTGTGCATGATGTTTATTACAGACATGGCATGCTGCACAAAATTTTTGTGTGAAGTTTATGAATCCATATGTTTGGAATATTCAATTTACTAACTGTACCATCCCCCCTGTTGAGACATGGCACTGCCCATGGCTCAACAAAGCTGCATATCTAAATAAATTAGACGGCAATATTGTTTTTTTCTCTTTGGAGATATACAGTCCATTTTAGGATTGCACCTCGTTTCTCCCATTTTGTTTCTCAGCTTTTGTAGTTAATGTCTGCATTGTTTTTAACATTTCTAAATCTAAAATCTCAGAGGGTTGTAATTCCTCGGTTAAAAGTAAAATTTCTGAGTCTGAGGCTGCTTGCTTTGCAGCTGCATCAGCTTTTGCATTCCTTTTGAAATTGCATCCTGTTGTTTTGTATGAGCTAAACATTTACAAATAGCTACTTTAGTAGGTAACTGAATGGAATCTAACAAGTTCAAAATAAGTTGCGCATGATTAATCGGTTTGCCAGTAGATGTTATCATTCCCTATTTTTCCATTGCTGTGCGAAAACATGCACTGTAGAAAGCATACTGACTGTCAGTATATATGTTCACACATTTATCTTTGCTAGAGTACAAGCCCGTGTTAAGGCTATCAGTTCTGCTGCTTGAGCAGACAGGTTATGCTGTAAGGGTTGGGCTTCTAAAATCTCTGTATCTGTGACTACTGCATACCCTACTAGATTTTTCCCTGTAGGACCCTTTCTGCATGAACCGTCCACATAAAATGTCACCTCGGCATCATCCAAGGGCATATCAGTAAGGTCTTGTCTGGGCAAAGTTATTTGCTCAATTTCCTGCAGGCAACTGTGTGGTGTGCCATCCACAGGAGTTGGAAGCGTTGATGGATTTAATGTTGTACAACGTTCAATTACCATATGAGGTTGGCTCAGCAGTATGGTCATACATGAAAGATGTCTAGCAGGAGATAGATATGCTATTTTCTCTTGCAGTAAAATTATCGCGACTGCATGAGGCACTCTCAATGTGAGAGGGTGGAACAACACCACTGAGGCCGAAGCCTGTACTGCCATTGCAGCTGCGACTACTGCTTGCACACAGTGAGGCAATGATCGTGCCACTGGATCTAACTGTGATGAATAGTAAGCTATGGGGCGTTGCTTATCCCCATGCTGTTGCGTCAAAACTGACGTCGTGTATCCCTGCTAACAATCTACGGTCTGAAAAAATCTTTTGTGGTAATTTGGAAGTCCTAAAACTAGTGATGAAGCTATCAATTGTTTTAGTCTGCAGAAAGCTGTTTCTGCTTTGGGTGTCCATTGTAATACATCTTGTGCTGCCATTGGTGTTTTATATATTAAATCAGCCAGTGGAGCAGATTCTAAAGCATAGTTTGATATCCAGCTTGACCAAAAATTGTCGTTCCCAAGAAGGACATCATTTCCTTCTTGGTTGTTGGTTTAGGTGCCTGTAAAATCATCACTGTTTTCTATCTTCGTCTAGTATTCTACCTTCATTGGATATTACATATCCTAGGTATCTAACCTGTTTTCTCCAAAGTTGTAACTTACTTTTGTTTACTTTGTGTCCTTGTGCTGCTAAAAATTTCAATAATGCTATCATTATCTTCCCTGCATTGATGCTGGGTAGGGGCTGCTAGCAAGATGTCATCTACATAAAGTAGAATCTGACTACCTCCTGGTGGAGTAAACCCTGCCAGGTTGCTTGCCATTTCTTGTGCAAGTATCGTTGGACTTTCACAATATCCCTGCGGTAGCCGAGTATAGGTATATCTTTTACCCTGAAATGTAAATGCAAACCAATACTGGCTATCAGGATGTATAGGTATTGAAAAGAAAGCATTGCTTATATCTACCACAGTAAATATTTTTGTTGTGGTTTTAAATCATTCAACAAGGTGTGTGGGTCTGGCACCGAGGTGCTCTGGGTATTATTGCATTGTTTACAGCTTGTAAATCCTGTACCATCCGCCATTCCCGTTTGCTTTTTAACAGGAAATAGAGGGTGTTACGGTGAATCAAGAGATTCTACCAGTACTCCTTCCTTGAGTAATGCTGCTATTATAAGCTTGATTCCTTGCTCTGCATCTTTCCTCAAGGGTATTGTCTTTTTGTGGTCTAAATGCTGATTTTGGTGTAATAGTTACTGGTCCTGCTGTTTGAATAAGTCCTACATCTGATTTACCTGTTGACCAAAGAATATCTGGTATATCACACAAGGCTTTTCTTCTTCTTCTAATAAGAATGCTAATCAGCTGTCTTCACTAGTTTGTAAGTGTACAGCTGGATGTGTCTGTGTTAGCCAATTCAATTTCTGTTTTTGTATTCCCTGTTCTGATAATTCTAAATCAGTTTGTTTTCCCATCTTGTTACTTTTTCTCCTAAGTCTGCCCATCTCACATCCTTATTCTTTGTCAAGCTGACATGTGGTAGTCTATTAGATTTGTACAGTGTCATGAATTCCTGAGGTAGTGAACAGCTTACCACACTGTTTCCCTCAGTATCCCAATACAAGTTTAAGTAATACTAATCTGTTAGCAGGATTTTGAACAATTCTTGCTCATATTCTTTATCAGATCCTGGCATGCTACAGTAGTATAGAGTACAATGTAACAAATGCTGTTGGTCAGTGTCAAGGAGGGGCCTTACTGATGGCTACATTCATCAGTTCTCCGGTTACTGCCCTGGACCAGTAGTAACTAGGTCCTGGCTGTACCAGTAAAAGGTTTCACCCTCCGATCGC
>NC_056727.1:571670438-571678851 GCF_019279795.1 Protopterus annectens | reverse complement strand
AAATACTGCACTCAGGAAAATTACAGTTATTTCAAAATTCCAGACACCAAAATTAAGAAATCAGTGCAATAATAGAAATAGTATAAAATAATCTTTGACAAGGAATTAAGTATAAACTTAAGAAGAATTCCTTTCAGAAATGTTTCATAAACAAAATGGCACCGAAATCATGATTTGAGCAAGAACTGTCATCAAAATACACAATTGACTTATATACCTGAAGACATGAATAAATAACAATAAAAATAACAAGTTTTCTTGACAAAAATTCAAAATAAAGCCTTAAATCAATGGAAATAGCTGTGATTTACCCAACAATTATGGCAGCACGAGGCAATATCAGAACTAAACTGAAATGGTCCTAGGGCAGAAATAGCCTCAGGCATTCCCCATAGCTTTCAACCAATCAGGGATAACTCCAGAAATAACCGGGGGCAATCAGGGATACTTTTAAAATATTAGTGAATTAATTTTCATTTTTTGAAGTAAAAGGAGTCAATAAGTCTAATTACTGTCATTATTTATTAAGTGTAATTCACCACCTTTTCTCAAAAAATGTTAGTTGTAGGAGAAATTAGGTGCTACAGAGCTAAAATCTGAGTCAAAATCAGGGATGTCCCTAACAATGCCACCTATCTGTTTTTTTTTTTTGAACAATCCAGAAATCAAACTGATTGTCCAGTAGTCTGGAAAACATTGTACAAATGTTGATATTCTGATTAAAAAAAGAAAACAGACTATCAGAGTTTGTAAAATTGGCTCATTTGCTATTCTTTTTTACAGAAAAGCATAGTAATTCAGCAGAAATAAGGCATCATGAATGGAAAAAAAGAAGGCGTTCCCCCTCATGTGACATGACTATGAATCATAGGTTCATAGGTAAGTACTAGGCTAATAGCCCTAGAGCCAACACAAGCCTAGCCCAAGAACATTCCCAGTCGCCCTCTTGCTGGGCGTTAGTTTCCTAAGCCCCTATCGAGCAAGACTGTTGAAGTCATCCCTGGGGTGAATTTCCTGTTACCCATCCACTCATCAAGATTTTTTTTGAAGAGGTCTATTGAAGTGCTCTGCTTGACACAAATGGGGAGTCTGTTCCAGAGTATGGGAAGTCTCTGGGTTAGGAACCTGTCCCTCCAGCAGGTTCTGTTTATTGTGGTGATGAGGTTGAGGTCTTTGGAGCGTGTGATGCAGAGGGATTGAGACTTTTTCAGATGAAGCATGTCTAGCAACACTGGGTCAGACATGGCTTTGTATGCCAAGCAGAGATCGCCTCTAAGTAGCGATATGAGACAGAGTAAAGCTGAAGTTTTTTTAATCTGACTGTATAGGGCATGTGTTTGAGTCCTAGGATTCTCTTTGTGAGGAATTTTTGTGGCCTCTCCAGTTGTTGTAGGTATCTAGTGAGGTACTTGCCAAATGGGGCATTGTACTCAGTAATGGGTCCAATGAGGGATGAGTAGAGAGGGATTATGACTTCATTCTTCCTGGATGAGAAACCTTTTGTAATGAGGTGTGCCACATAGAAAGACTTTTTAACTACAGTGACAACATGGTTGTCTAAGGAGAGGTTGCTATCTACCTGTGTCCCTAGATCTCTTATCACACTTTGGGAGTTGAGTGGGCTACCATCGATATGGTAGTTCGTGGGCACCGTGTTGTTCCTGAAGGGAATGACAATGCACTTTCTAGCATTGACCATGGTTCTGGCACCAGTCATTGGTGTCTGTGAGGCCTTTTTGTAGGATGTCTACATCAGCTTGAGAGTCAATAATAGCTTCCAGTTTGCAGTCATCTGCAAATTTGGTTAACCAGAGTCCCCTGGTGTTGGCCTGAACTTCAGAGAAGTAGATACCAAACAGGAGAGGACCCAGGACAGATCCCTGTGAAACTCCACTTGTAACTGCCCAGTAGTTGGATTTGGAGTCTGCTACTTTCACCATGTGGATTCTGTCCATGAGCCAGTTGGCAACCCATCGTATGATGTAGGAGTTTATGCCTAGGTTAGTGAGTATGTCAATGATCCCTGAGTGGGGGATGGTGTCGAAGGCCTTGGCTAGATCGAGGTAGGCTGTATGGACTACCTTGCCTTCATCGACCGCTCTGGTGACAGATTCAAAGATGTCTATTAGGTTGGGCAGACATGATCTGCCCTTCACAAACCCAAACTGCGAGGGGTCCAGGGTTTGAAGGTTCCCTATATCCCTATTTCTGAGGTCCATAATGATGCGCTCCATGGCCTTACAGATCAGGCTCATCAGGCTGATGGGGCAGTAGTTTCCAGGGTCAGTAGTTGCTTCCCCTTTGTGGAGTGGAATGACTGTAGTGGTGTGCCATTTGGTGGGAACAAAGACTGAAGTGAGGCTGTGCTTGAACAAGCCACTCAGGTCTGGTGCCAGTTCCCTTTGTAATTCATGTAGAACACAGCCAGGCATATTATCAGGTCCCATGGAAGCTGTATTTTTGGCTTTGGATAGTGTGACTTCTACCTGTGTAGCCATGATATTAGAGATTTGGCATTCCTCTGGTATTGGGATGGGCCCTTTAGGGGGAGAAGGGGGGTAAACTTTGCACTAAACCTGTCGGCCAAGATATTGGCAATATCTGTTGGCTCAGTATAAGAGGCGCCGTTGTGCATTAGCTCAGAGCACATCTGCGTATTGTTATGCAGATTCCTGACATAGCTAAAGAATGCCTTGTGGTTATCCTTAGCATCTGTAACAATTTTGTTTTTGGGTCTATATTATATCATCGAACGCTTAAAAAAGCAAACACTGATTGATCGACCTAACTTAACCAAAAGCTTACAATCTTGAACTGTCAGATCAGCAATTTTTTTCCCAGGGAAAAAAATCGCTGATCCAAAACACATACACACAACACAAGCACACCAAACAAACAGAAATCCACACACATACACCTAAAATCTGATACCTAACCCTACACTAAACTATGCACACACCACTAACTACCCACTTACCTTAACCCAAACCCTAACCCTAAGGACCGTCACTATCGCACACTCACCTCACCCGCTCCCTAACCCTAACTCACTTAAATCCGCCCTAACCCTCATGCCCACTCAATCACACACACACCTAACCTGAGCCCTAACCCTAACTCACCTAAATCACCCTAACACTCACATTCACACAATCGCACACTTACCTAAATCTGATCGGTAACTTTCCACCATAACACTGAAAATACCGAAGCAACAGAAACGGACAACCGAATTCTTTCCCTAGGAAAAAATTTGAGTTTCTGCTGCTTCGATATTTTGCAGTTTCGCAAAAATAAGTTCGATCAATCAGCGTTCGCTTTTTTAAGAATTCGAGGATATAATATAGACCCTTGTTTTCATACCCAGCTTTGGAGGATTTGATGAGGGATCTCAGTTTTTTGCTGAGACTTGCAAGGGAATTTTTCCAGTCTTGGAACGTTACCATTTTCTGCAACAGCTTTTTCCTTCTGTTGTAGAGTTTGTTAATGGCAGGGGACCAATAGATTGGCTTCCTTTTTTTGGAGGACAGGATCTTGGTTCTGTTTGGTATAGCCTGATCCATACACTTTTGTAAATGCTCATACAGCACCTTGGTGTATGATTCAGCAGCCAAACACCCATTCCCCACTTGCATGGATGATGTGAAGTTTAACACTTCTGTCTTTAGAAGCTCGAAATTGGCTTTGGAGGCATTCTTTACTGTGGTTTCCTTCAGGGGGAGGTGAGAGTGGGATTTGTATATCAACTGTGATTAACCTGTGGTCAGATCTAACCAGGGAGGAGTTGATTACTGGTGTGGAACATCGGTCCCCCATGTTTGTAATGACCAGGTTGAGAATGTTTCTACCTCTGGTAGGGGTGAGAATGAGTTGGTCCAGGGCATTGGAATTAATGAATTCCAGAAAATGTTGGGAAAATGAGTTGGAACAGGAGTAGTTTTCCCAGCTAATGGAGGGGTAGTTAAAGTCTCCCAGTATAATGGTATTAGGTTGAACCTTGATGCTTTCCAGAGTGTTCAGGAATGCGGAGTGGGAGTCTTGGGACATTGTGGGAGATCTATAGCAGGCTAGAACCTGGATTGCAGTTTTTTCCAGTGTTAGTTGTACCTGTAGTATCTCTAATGTCTTATGTTGGGCAACTAGTCTGGAGGTGTGTGTATCCTTTATGAATATGGTTGATGGATGATGTCACAAAATGGGCAGAAAGTGGGTAAGAGAAGGCAGGAGATGTGTGGGGTTATGGGTGGTGTGAGCAGTGTGGTCTTGCTCCAGTTTTATTCAAAACAGAAGGTGGCAACCCCAGATGTCCCAGAAAATCCGGGACAGTTGAGAGGTAGATTCCAAAGACCCTAAAACACTCAGAAAAGGTTGTAAAGTCCACAAAAATGAATAACCAGCTTATGATATATACTATAAACCTATATTGCAAAAGAAAATACAATACTGAAACATACACTTTTTTGTAGAAACAAACAAAAAAAATCAGCATTCTACACAGTTAAAGCACTGATAGAAAAAGGCAGAGGGAGGAATAAAAAACTGAGCTTAGAAGATGAAAAAGCCAGAGAGGAGCAGTCTCTTCAGAGAGCCTTCTTTTTCAGTAGAACTAGAATAAGTTGAAGAGCTGTTGTCTGCGGCTGTGAGACTTCTTCTGACAGCCACAGACAAGCAGAGGAAGTTCTTAGCTTTCACAGATTGCCAGGGGGAAAGTAAAGCACTACTATCCATATGCCATTTAGAATGGTGACAGTTCAGAATGTTGACACTTGGAAGGGCATTAGCAGAATGTTTATAGATCAGAATGGTGACAGGTCAAAATTTAATAGTTCACAATGTAGGCAGAGGTAATTGGGATAGTATAAGAGCTGGGATGTGTTTGTGCTAGTGTTGGCAGGCTAGGATTAGGGTAAGTGTTAGGTAAGAGCATAGCTTTAGTATTGTGCACATTTGTTGTTGCGTATTTGTGTGTCTGAGCCTGTCTTGTCTAGTTGTACTGTTATGAAAAAGGATTTTTCTAAGGTTAGGTCCAGGGTTACAGTTAGGGGCAGGTTAGGACTAGGGTTAGGGGGTGAGCCCCTTACTGTAACCCTGCAGCTTATATTAGAAAAAAAACTGTTTCCATAACACTGTCATTATTCAAGCAAACCACATTCTATGATAGTGATATGATTTAGGTAATATATTTATTTGTGTATTGCATTTGTTTACCTGGAAAGTCCAAGTGGGCATGAAATCCCTTTTCAGTGGAGGCCCATTGAGAAAAGCTGCTAACAAAATTACAATGATTACTTACATTACTAATAACAAGTACAGTAGATAATACAATGCAGTGGTAATATGGGAAACAGTACAGATGCAAATGTGAGTATACCAGTAAAGTATGAATATTTGTACAAAGGTAGTGTAGAATAATTTAAAATAATACAAAGAAGCAGATACAATCAGATATTATACAGACATGACTTTGTTCGTATGTAATTCTTTGTCATAGGCAAGTGGTGGATTAATTGTGCATATTATAATTAGAATAATTTAGGAGGCAACTGGAATAGAATAACATCAGAACAGTAGACTAGCCATGGTCAGGGATTATCTGCTATGTGGGAAGGATACAACAGGTAATTAGAAGCATTTAGTAACAGGAGGTGTATTTTAAGATGTTAATGCAATAACATTTAGGAACAATGGTGAGATAGCTCAGATAAGAGATATGGGGTATATAAATAGGTTAGTTAGATGTGAGGATTAAGTTCTACTGGGGAACATAGATTTAAACAGGTATAGAAAGATTAGTATTGGCCCTGAGTAGTAAAAGAGCAGTGCTATAAGCATGCAATGTATTGCTTCAGCTTAGATTTGAAAGATTTTAAGTTCATATTTTGCCTTAAACATGGAGGAATACAGTTCCACTTCTTTGAGATACAGCTGGAATGCAGTGCATCCATTGCTGTATTGCTGGATTTAGTTATACTAAGTAAAATTGTATCATCAGACTACAAGGGTCTGCAGGCAGAATAAGGGTATATTAGACTGCTGAGAGATGAATATGGTTCTGGTTTGTGGAGCAGTTTATGGATTATAAGTAACTGGGAGTATGTGACCACATGAAAAATCAATCCAGTTCAATTGTTTCAAAGCCAGGCAATGGTGGGTTCTCGTTGATAGGTTAGCAGCAACTTTGATATTTTATTATATTATTGTTGCAGTTTCAGTGATAACTGAGGAAGACAGATTTGTTTGAATAGGATAGGCATTAAGAAGGGTCGGTAGGGAGGCAATGCTACTTCTAGCCTTGTCAGTGAAGAATGATTTTGCTGTGTACAGAATGTCCAGTTTTTGGTGTGTCTCCTTTATCACTTAGGTGGTAAAAATTAAATTACTCATTTGTGGTGACCCTGAGTAGTTTGGTATCTGAGACCAATTTCATTTTTGTGTTATTTATTGAGGTAATGGTAAAGAGATATTTTTGTGCAGTCTGTTGTTTTTGTTTAAACAGCATCAGTTTAGTTTTCTTGGGGTAAAGGAGAAGGTGAGAGTTAGTAAGCCATCTTTCTATAGGGAACAATTACTGCTATTTTATTGTAGTTCGGTCAGGCTTTTAGATGAACAAATGAGTGTGGAGACATCTGCATATTTCTGATTGTGGCATGTGGGCCTAATATGGATCCTTGGCCAACTCCTAAATGAGTGAGTAGGTATGGTGAGTAGTCATATTGACATTTACAGGTTGCTGCCTGTCTGAGAAGTAAATCTCAAGCCAGTGTAGAGAAGTATTAGCCAGGTCTAGAAGTGATAGTTTGTGTAATAATCTTATGTGTTCCATAAGTGAAGAAATAGAGCAAAGACAAGGTTGTTTGACTTTCTGTTTTGGTTGATTGTGCTTATAAAACAAGTAACACTTTAGTAGTACTGTGGTTGGATCAGAACGTTTGTTGGATAAGGAACAGCAGGTTATGTGTTAGGATGACATGTACTAGTTAAAAGTGGATGCACTTCTCTAGGATTTTTGATAGAGGTGAGAGAATAGCAATTGGTCTGTAGTTAGAGACTTCTATGGAAGGGTCGTCAGTGGTATAACAGGATTTTTTTCAGAGTTGTAGTACATAATCTCAGCTGATTGAGTGATATATTTGGATTGACAGGATATTAGTGTGCCAGCAGCTATTTGGAGGTATCCTGGAGGTAGGTCATTATGCCTAAAGTAGTTGGTTTTAACCAAGAGAAGTATTTTTAATGGCAGATGTGAGAACTGGTATGAATGAAACGTGGTTTCCTGATATTGGTACTAGAACTAGGGGTGTCAGGTTAGGATTCATATTTGGTTGCAGTAAGATTGAGAATGACTGTAGGAAGTGATAGTTAAGCTGAGTAATTATTTTATCTTGTTGGTTGGAGAGGGGACTGGTGGAGGTTATATGATTTTGCCTGGTTTTAGTAGGTTTCTTAATGAAGTCCAGAAAAGCTTAGGATTAGGTTGGTTTTATTTTCCACTTTAGTGTAATTTTATTATAACTTGATCAGAGAAGTAGACTGTTTGTCTGCTTTGTGGCTATCAGTTTAATGTGAGTTTTGCCTGTATTCTGAGCATTGACATTATGAACTGTGAGTATTTTGAGTGTCTGCATTTTGGTGTGTCCACAGTTTGAACTATACTTATCTACAAGTATCATTGTCATCACTCTTGCCTTATAAGCAGTAAGACATTTCTTATATTATAACTAGAGTTAATAAGAAACATGTCAGAGGTGTCATCAATGCCCCTTGATATTCAAGTGATTGAATGAATGGTGCTGTGGTCTCCGATGTAGAGAGTGATTTTACCTCAAGGTATAGTGCAAAGCAGACATGGATAATTTGTTCTTAGATAATGTGTCTGTATATTGGTTATAATTAGAACACTCCATCTATATGTTTGTGCATGATTTACACAACAAGGTTTTTCATTATCCCCCAGTCTGTAGACATTAGTGAAACCATCAGTTTCATAAGGACTTCCTATCTGACAGATAGTTCAAGGTCAAAGGTGGATTCATCCTCTCAGATAAAGCACCCTTAATTGAAAGATCAGTATTCCCTCTACTACTTTTTCTACTTTTGTTAATAAACTTCCTACAGATCTTCTTCCTTACCGATATCATTATATGTGGATAACATGGTTATTTATATATCAGACCCTTCACCTTCAACAACAAAAAAGCTAATAGTAACAACAACAACAACTGAATATTAACTAGCTGGACTCCTGGCTGAAAAATACAATTTATTCTTGACTACAAAATAAATAAATAAAGCAGAATAAAGAAAGAAAGAATGATTTGTTGAAATATCAAAACTGATGCCATTAACACACATACTTTAACATATGACATGACCAAACATTAATATTCCAAAATCTCACAGAAATTAAAAAAAA